>NC_132891.1:33236516-33456516 GCF_030463535.1 Salminus brasiliensis | reverse complement strand
GAGTATGTGAGAGAGAGAGTAAGAGAGAGTATGTGAGAGAGAGAGTAAGAGTGAGTATGTGAGAGAGAGAGTAAGAGTGAGTATGTGAGAGAGAGAGTGAGTATGACTGTGAGAGAGAGAGTGAGTATGACTGTGAGAGAGAGAGAGTGTAAGAGAGAGTATGTGAGAGAAAGAGTGAGAGTGAGTATGTGAGAGAGAGTAAGAGTGAGTATGTGCGAGAGAGAGTGAGTATGACTGTGAGAGAGAGAGTGAGAGTGAGTATGTGAGAGAGAGTAAGAGTGAGTATGTGCGAGAGAGAGTGAGTATGACTGTGAGAGAGAGAGTGAGAGTGAGTATGTGAGAGAGAGTAAGAGAGAGTGTGTGCGAGAGAGAGTGAGTATGACTGTGAGAGAGAGAGTGTAAGAGAGAGTGTGTAAGATATGTGAGAGAGAGAGTATGAGAGAGTGTGTGAGATATGTGAGAGAGAGAGTATGAGAGAGTGTGTGAGATATGTGAGAGAGAGAGTATGAGAGAGTGTGTGAGATATGTGAGAGAGAGAGTATGAGAGATGTGTGAGAGAGTGAGAGCGAGTATGTGTGTGTGAGAGAGAGAGTATTTGAGAGAGAGTGAGTATGTGTGTGAGAGAGAGAGAGAGAGAGAGAGAGAGAGAGAGAGAGAGTGTGTGATGTAACAGTTTTGGGGTTTTGGAATCGGCCTGTTTTTCAGATCTGTTTCGGTCTAATTCTGCCAATCCTGTAAATCCTCAAATCACATCTGCTCATAGCCGATCTCAATTCTGACCAATCACATGGTAAAACGTCCAGAACTGCACTTTATAACACACACACACACACACACACACACACACACACACACACACACACACACACACACACAAGTTTATGTGGACATAGACTTTCCCTTTCACTCCGCAAGTCAGTCCTGTCACCACACCCTCCTCAGATATTTACACTCTTTCTCATATACACACACACACACACACACACACACACACATCCCATCTCTCTCTCTGTCGCACACACACCAGCTGCGCCAGTACTGACACCACTCAATACGCTACTTATTTTACTTTTTTTTTATTAAAATTTAGGACAAATTACTTTTGTTTTTAGTATAAAAACTAAATAAAATAAAAAATAAAAAAAGGTTTTAATTTTTATCCAATCAGAACAGTCAGATCTAAAGACACTGTGTATAACACTGCCACCTAGTGGTCTGGGTTTAAACACAACACTAAATGAACCCCTGTCTGCCACCGATCTGTACTTTAATCTGAACTATTCATTAATAATCAATACTGTGTTTGAGAATCGATACACTGTTGCACAGCGTAACGTAGTATACCTCTATTCACCCCTTACTGCTCACGTTTAGAGCGTGACCTCTCTGACCTTCTGATCTTTAGTCCTGCGATTTCTGCTGCGTCTTACACCGTCCTGGACTTTAGAGGACATTGGGACATTGAAATATGGGCAGTGATCAACTCTGAGGGTCTCTGAGGGTCTCTGAGGGTCTGCTCCCACCTGGCATTAGCATGTGTTTGGTATTCGGACAGTATCTGAATCCACCTTGCCTGGATGCTGTTTACACCTGGTCATCTAAACACGTCCCAGGTGGGCCCAGAGGACATCAGAGTCTGCATCCGCATAAATAACAAGCATGGTCCCCCCTGAAGGGTCCGGTGGAGTAAGGCGACGTCACTATGACCAGAGGATCGCTAGGCCCAATCCCGGCCATGCTGCTACAGCTGGCCTGGCTCTCTCTAGGGTGGGTAGATGGCACTTGCTCCCCACAGCACTCCACTGCTACGCTGGCTAGCAGCAGGGCCGGGATTCGGAATAGTGGCCCTCTGGTCAGAGTGACGGCGCCTTTTTCTGCTGGACCAATCCGGGCCCATTCCCGAGACGCATGTTCATGCCAGGTGTAAACCATACTGAGCCATAATGAGAAATAGGTTAGTGTGTGTGTGTGTGTGTGTGTGTGTGTGTGTGTGTGTGTGTGTGTGTGTGTTCTAGAAATTACATCAAAGCCTTCCAGGTGATTAGACTGAATCTACTCACTGCATTTTCACACACACACACACACAATCAAGAATGTGCGTTTAATTCATTCATTCATTCATTCACACACACACACACACACACACACACACACACACACACACACACTATTGTTTACTGGTCGGGTGAATGCCATGCAATCCTCAAAAAGAGTGTCGTCTAAACCATTAGACAGACAACAGGAAACACACACACACACACACACACACACACACACACACAGTATCTGAAGATGTGTGTGTGTGTGTGTGTGTAACCAGATCAGCTTGAATGTAACTCTTTATGGGATCAGCTTTTCCATTGTTCAAGGTTTCAAATAACACACACACACACACACACACACACACACACACACACACACACACACACACACACCCATTTCTGAAGAACAATAAGGGGCAGCTCGGCTCAGTCCATGCAGTCACACTCTGTTAACAGCACCGCCGCAGGGTGGGTGACCTCTGCCCTTTACCTAGAACGCTCAGCAGGTGGTCAAGCAGGTAGAACAGGGGTTAAAAGGTGAAGAACAGCGGCCCATTTCCACCGAAGAGCAAAACCCAGCCCACGTCTCTCCACCAATTATTATCTTCATTTCTGGGAGGGGGGGGGGGTAAATAAATCAATCAATCAATCAATCAATCAATCAATCAATCAATGGGCCAATTTCAGCACAGGGGGAACTAACTGACGGAGCTGGAGACACTGGAGATGGAGAGACGGAGAGTGTAGGGGAGGGGAACGAGGGGCAAATGGGCTGGGGGTGGGCGGAGCTACACATCATACTGCAACCAGCCAGCAGAGGCGCTATATCCCACTATACTACGGATTATCTGAACGTTTAGCTTTGTAAATTCGGCCTAGAGACTTGGCCGTTGTGGGTTGTGGGTGGACATAGTCCATGCCTCCGGCCTCATCGGCGTCTCTTAATTTGTTGGTGTTATAGCCGAATGTGCAGAGGATGCTGGGTAATGTATTCTCCAAGTGCTCTAATTTGTCGCTGCTAATTTGACTGCTAAACAAACTGGCTGCTTTGCCAGGGCACAGTGGAAAATAAACCAGGCCAAACCCAAGCTCCGTGCAGGTCCCCACACACACACACACACACACACACACACACACACACACACACACACACACACACACACACACACACACACACACACACAGGAGGACAGACAGCTTGCAGAGCTCTGGCCAAGTGTTATATAAGCAGAGCTGTGGGCCATTGTAAAAGTGTACCAGCTTCAGCCTGGCTTTGTGCCTTACAGTAGAGCCTGACCTGAGACCTGCCTGTAGTACAACCACCACAGAGCCTCAACACCAGACTCATTGATGAACTCGGAGCTTTAGAAGGTGCCTAGAATCTCTAACTGCGGTTATCTAGCGCTAGCTGAATAACGAGGAGCATGGAGGTGAAGAACCGTGAACCTCAAACACTGAAGAACCACCTCCAGCAGAACGTCCAGAACAGAACTGGGAGAACAGGAACCCCAATCCCAGAACCCCAAAACTGTGGTTCAGTCTTGACTCGTTACATTTACACGTGCAAAATACACACAAACCCCGCCCACTAGAGAAAGCTCTAGCGTCTTCAGGAGAGGCTGGTGGTGTTGATACTGGAGCCTCCAGACTCTGCTAGTTATGGGAATACGGCTTCCTACGGGAACCAGGCCTGGAGACCACAGCTTTTCCTGCGCCAGCGTCCGCAGATGAGGAGCTCGAACTCGGCACCCAACGACGCGAAAGCCGGGGGACACGCACTAGGCTAAAAGCTAACCGGCTACAATCTCTTTAGCTTGCTAACAGCACATCGCGCTGAGAGGACACAGTGAGAGGACAGCAGCACTATCCGGTACGAATAATGACAGTGGTTTTGGTACAGTGTTAAAACTACACTATACTAATATGTAGCGTTCTGTGAGTCATCACAGCGATGAAAACCAGCCAATTAGAGCAGAGCTAATTGTTCTTCTCCAAAAGTCAGCGGGTTTTATTCCGAGGTAAAATAACAGGGTGGTAAATAGTCTTGTTAGACAATAGCAGAGCATTTTACACCCTAAATAAAGTCACACACTTCGTTCCCCATCTTCCCTAAACCCTGAACGATGCTCATCGCTATCTTACACCCCGCCAACGGTCTCTTTTCACGCTTTCCGTCTGCGTTGTTTAAATAGCAACACTGCTAGCGAATATATGTACACTGATGGGCGCGGTGGTCTCGAAATGAGGGGTGTTCAGGTCAGTTTCTGGAGTATCGCTGTGTATCTCTGCAACGGAAAACACAGGAGGAGCTCCACTGACTATAAAAACAGCCTGGGCAGACGTTCGTCAGCAGTCAGACGTTCGTTCGTTGCTGTCTCGGCAGTGAAGTGTCATCACAGGCGCGTGCAGCCCAATGCTCGTACACCCCCCCACGCTTTACACCACTGATATAGCAACCCGCCAAGGTCAGACGGACCACACCTGGCTCTTAAAGGGAAGGTGAGAGACGCACTGATTTATTATTTCACGTTATGCCCAAAAAAAAAAACACCCCTGAAAAAAAAAACCCCTGATTAATTAAGAGACTTCGTACATGACTTTTGCTGTTGCTACGATAGCAAAGACACACTGATGCTTCCTAAATCAAGCTTGGCGGTTCGCCAAAAGATCGCTAAACGAGGGCCCTTACTATTTATACGTTAAACTACAGCGTGAATCCTTTCCTAAATGCATTCTTTGGCACCTTTAATAGAAAACCTCATGAGCAAATAACGTAGCTACTGCACTGGCCGTGTTAGCGGTGCGACTGAGGCTGGTTTCCTAAAGCCAGCCACAGCCCGAATCCCGCTGACTGAAACTCCGCTACAGGCTGCAGGTTTGATTTGGGCCGATCTGTTTTATTGTACTCGGACCTTTTCTGTCCTGTCCGATTACATGGATCTGATACATGGAAAAAACGGGGAGGGAAGAAGAAGAAGAAGAAGAGTGTGTGAATGCTTAAGTGTGTGTGTTTTGAGGGGGGGGGGGTATGGGTGACATCAGAGAACTGACTTTTACACACACCCCATTCTATCCCAGCTCCAGCTGTGAAAATACCTCCTCTCACTCATTCTCACACACACACACACACACACACACACACACACACTTTTCCTATTGCTCATGTTACTGAGCTATACTTTATCCGACTGCTGGGATTTTTCCCTCTTTAGTCTTTAATGCCTAGAAAGCACTTTCACCAGTGGGTGAACACACACACACACACACACACACACACACACACACACACACACACACACACACACACAATTATCCCCCCCAATTAGAGAGATCCCCTCAGACTGGTGGATAAATTAAGTACCCAGCCTGAGCGAGAGCGAGAGAGAGAGCAAGAGAGAGAGCAAGAGAGAGAGAGCGAGAGACCCACACAGACACATGGCGCCAAACCCAAGAAAACTTTACTTTTGACTGTTGCTAGGCAACCAGAATCTAGCAAAAAATAAAGGCATTGTGGCATGGCCGAGCTTTAAAAAAAAAAAAAAAAAAAAAAAAAAAAAGAAAAACACACACACAACGCTGTAAATCCAGATCCGCAGAGGAATTCCAGCTTCAGGAACGCTGTGGCATTCCCGACAGGCAGACAGGGGGAGAATGAGCCCGCCCTGCGAGAGGCCCCAGTCTGAAAAACACCGCTGCAAATAACACTGTGCAGAAAACTGCGGCGGACTCTGCATTCTTACCTAAAAGCAGGTACCAGCATTCACTGCAGCCTTTCACACGTCAGTGTGGACCCAGGCCGGCAACCTCCACTGCTTCTCTACTGGAGCGGTCAGGGAATACCACTCCTGTCTCTCAGCAGTGAGAGAGTTTCTACTGCAGAAGCTCCAGATCTCACCAGAACAGATAAAGCAGGTGAACATTAATCCAGTAAAGAGGAGAAACTAGAGCTTCTCATTCTGAAAGTGGTGAGATCTTGTCGGCGAGCTAGTCTGAAGAACAGAGCTCGGTTCCTCCAGGGTTCTGGTCCTGGACACCACCCAGTCCAGCCAGCACAGCGTGGAGGATGTGTTCACCTCCAGCAGCAGCAGCAGCAGCAGCAGCAGCAGCTCACCTGATTTACCATCAAACCAGGCGTTGATCTGAGGAGAACTCTAAATAATACTAGACTCCATGAGGAGAACTTCTCTAGTGGAGATGTTCTGATAATGAACACAGTGATGGAGAACCACAGGAACGCTACCTTTTCTAAAATGTCGTATGTATGCATGTTTGTATGTGTCTCTATCCAGGACCTGTGGCCTAAAAGGGAAAGTGGAGCATGCCATCATCATTTCCCCAGTTCACGCCTTCAGCTTCCTGCTCTCCGAGTTTCTGTGCAGCTTCTGTGCTGGTTCTACGTCTCGGCCTGCTGTGGTCTTCCTCATTCCTTCTCCATTCACTCAGATCTACTTTCCCCTGCCGCCATTCCTTCCTGCTGAGTGGCTGTGTGGCTGCCCACGAGCAGATCCTGCACATGGGACAGACTGCGCACACATACACACGCCCACCCACGCCTCACCTTTAGGCCATACGGGGTCAGTTGTCCACACCCAGTTTCCTAGACCACAGACTCGGGTTATAACTAAGACTAGCCCAAACTGATTAGTGCATACAGGGCTAGTGTCCTAGAGCCGGGTTACACCTACCCCTAGACCAAACTGAGGAGCACTCAGAGAGACTGTTTCCTGGAGCCTGGTTTAACCTAAACCTAAACTGCTTAGTACATATAGGGCCTGTGTTCTAGGCCCAGGTTAAACCTAAGCCTAGACCTAACTGATGAGTACATGCAATGCCAGTTACCTAAACCCAGTTTCCTAGACCATAGACCAAAGCCTAGACCAAACAGAGTAATACATATAGGGCTGGTGTTCTAGACCCAGGTTAAACCTAAGCCTAGACATAACTGCTTTCTACATATAGGGCCTGTGTTTTAGGCCCAGGTTAAACTTAAGCCTAGACCAAACTGCTTAGTACATATAGGGCCTGTGTTCTAGATCTAGGTTAAACCTAAGCCTAGACCAAACTGCTTAGTACAAATAGGGCCTGTATTCTAGGCCCAGATTAAACCTAAGCCTAGACCAAACTGCTTAGTACATATAGGGACTGTGTTCTAGACCTAGGTAAACCTAAGCTTAGAACTAACTGCTTAGTACAAATAGGGCCCGTGTTCTAGACCCAGATTAAACCTAAGCCTAGACCAAACTGCTTTGTACACATAGGGCCTGTATTCTAGACCCAGATTAAACCTAAGCCTAGACCACACTGCTTTGTACACATAGGGCCTGTATTCTAGGCCCAGGTTAAACCTAATCCTAGACCAAATTGGGAAGTATACTTAGAGCCAGTTTACTGGACCGAGCTTAAACCTAAGCCTGGATCAAACGAGTAGTACATACAGAGCCAGTTTTCTAGAACCAGGACTGACTTTAGATCAGTGTTAACAATCAAAAGGCTGCTTTCCTTCCCTTCCCCAAGGCAAGGCCTGGGAAACACAGACCAGATCTGAAGTCCAGTCCATCGGCCGAGACACTCTTGCCGCCTGAAGGTCGCTTCTTTGGCTTTGGAGCTCTGGACCCCACGCATCTGACACATCCACCATGCCATGGAACTGCACAAAGGCCAAATCCTCACACCCTCACCCTGAAACCACCCAGATTTTAAGCTCACACTCACCTGATCGCCACCTGATGATATCACTGAACTCATTGTTGCCCTCAGCTGTGTCCACAGATGACCCCAGGCTGGCCATGTTCAGAAGCAGCGGATGTGGCGATCACTTTCCAGGGTCTGTCTTCAGGGTTAGATCCTGCAAAAACAAACAAACAAACAAACAAACAAACAAACATCATTGTGGTTCATGGGCGGTTTCCTCCAGTCGAACCCCTCCAAACCAGCTCATATCAGGGTCTGAGGGTATTTGGTGTGAAATTTGGTCAGTTGGAATAGACGGACGGACGGACAAATAAATAAATAAATAAATTAATTAATTAATTAGTTAAATAAATAAATAAATAAAATTTTGCAAAAAACGGACTAATAATGTTCTCACTGTACGAAACCTACCCCACCCCCTTCTCCCAAATCTTAAACCAGCCCATAACCTCCAAATTCCCCCTGACGACACCGTTGCACATAACTTCAACCACAACAGAATGCACCCTCCCCCTCCACCCACCACCACGCAGCCCCCCCTCCCCCCAGTTCCAGTGAATCTCTTTGCTTTAGCCCACCCTCCTCTTCTCCAGTCCAAACTTGCTGGCTTTCATTAGCATGATCTGCCTGCTGATGCTAGAGCCTTAGGTTGCATTGCAACTGGAGCGAACAACAAGACCCTCGGGGCGAATAGCTGACAGTGGCTTCACCCATGCCTGAACACACGCTAATCAGCGCTGGAGAGGCCGGGGTGTGAAACCAGCACCTCGCGCTGTGTTTGGATCTTCGGAGATTAGGTAGTAGGGATGAAACGTCAGGTCAGGTCCAGCCAGGCCTCGTGGACGTTGAAATGGACTGACATCTGATATTGCGACAAAGGAGTTCTGGAGATGGTGCAGGAAACCTGGATCTGGAACCTGCATTAGATGTGCTTATCTCTAATTTGGTCGCTATAGTAAACCAGAGAGACCACCTTCTACCAATCTTCAGAGCCTGTGCACCGTGTAATTTATCCCAAACCTGGACCACAAGACTACAACCTCTTTCTTAATTAGTGGGCAACGGGACTACGGCACTTTTGGAGCATGGCTGACATCAGCAGAACTTCTACACCTAAAGGGGGCTCCTAAAGCAACACTACTGTACAGAACGATGACCACTCCAAGAACCATTGGGACGTCTTTGACCCCACATGAGGATTTACACTTGGTTGTCCAATGCATCTACAGTCAATCAGACCGAAATTGGACAGAATATGCAAATTCGCTCATTACTCTGCAATTGTTCCTGGTGTTTGGGTCGTACAGGGAGGGGTTCTGGTTGTCTGAGATCAGACCACCTCCTGAAGTGGTTTGAGGGATTGGATTTGGATCTGGTTTAAATGAGTAATGTGGTTCGGCCTTATCCAGATAAAACCCCCAACTACTCAAGATGCATGAAGTGACCAGGTCTAAACGGGGTCTTTGTCCAATTACATGGTTCTCCTCCATCATGGGAGGTCAATTCTAGTGTCATTACGGATCACATAACTCACAGTTCGGAACATTTTTCAGATCAGCAAGAAAGAAAAAAGGGAGTTATATGTAAGATTTGTTTCTGTTAGAGACTTTTATTTTGACACAGACTGTTTTTTTGGTTTATATTAGTTACAAGACAGTCTAATCAACCATGTGGCTTCCATTAAGAACCCATATGCTAATTCAGCCAGCAAACATCTGACCTCCATTTCTTTTCTAAGCTCAAACTGAGCAGTCCACTCCTTCAAAAGGGTGATGTTTGGGTTCAGACTTCTTAAGCCAAGCTTTGGTGAGGTATCGGACGGATCCCACACTACTTATTTTGACAATTTGTTTGTATTAGAGACTTTTATTTTGACACGCTCTGTTCATCTGTATTAGAGACTTATTTTGACAGTCTGTTCGTTTGTATTAGACTTTTATTATGACAGTCTGTGATTAAGACTTATTACGACACACTGATTGTTTGTAGTAGTGACTTATTTTAACAGCCCGTTCCTTAGTATTAGAGACATTTATTTTGACAGTCTGTGAGCAAGACTTTTATTATGACACAGCCGGATTGTTTTAGTGACATATTTAAACTTGTATTCATATATAACTTATTTTATTCATATATATATATATATATATATATATATATATATATATATATATATATATATATATATATATAAAACTTTTTTTATATACAAGTATGTTTATTTGTATTACTTATTTTGACAGTTTGTATCAGACCTTTATTTTGACACAGTCTGTTCATTTATATTAGCAACTTAATTTGACATTGTTAAACTTTTATTTTGACACAATCTGTGTATTTGCATTAAAGACTTAATTTGACAGTGTTCATTTGTATTAGACTTTTATTATGACACAGCCTGATTGTATTAGTGACATATTTAAACTATATATATATATATATATATATATACACACACACACACACACACACACACACACACACGTCTGTTCTTTTGCATTAGACTTATTTTGACAGTCAGTTGGTATCAGACCTTTATTTTGACACAGTCTGTTAATTTATATTAGCGACTTAATTTGAGATTGTTAGCATTAGACTTTTATTTTGACACAATCTGTGTATTTGCATTAAAGACTTAATTTGACAGTGTTCATTTGTATTAGACTTTTATTTTGACACAGCCTGATTGTATTAGTGACATATTTAAACTTTTATTTATATATACATATATTTATATACAAGGCTGTTCTTTTGCATTCGAATTTTTTGTAATTTTGACAGTCAGTTGGTATCAGACCTTTATTTTGACACAGTCTGTTAATTTATATTAGCAACTTAATTTGAGATTGTTAGCATTAGAGACTTTTATTTTGCCACGATCTGCTCATTTGCATTAAAGACTTAATTTGAGAGCCTGTTCCTTCGTATTAGAGACTTTTATTTAGACAGTGTTTTTGATTCAGACTTTTATTTTGACAGTCTGTTCGTTTGTATTAGTGATTTATTTTGGACAGAAAAAAAAAACGCAGATGCACAAAGCGGGTCAGGTGTGAAGCGCTGTTGTTAACCACGGGGTGCGACAGCAATTTCCCCCCATAGAGGAAAAACTGACCCTAATATGGGCACGATGCCAATGCCACATGCAGGTCCTGTCACACATGTGCACGAATGTAGAGTTAGGGGTCTTACTGGTGTAGACTGGTGGGCTTGCCCAGCCACAGGATCGAACCCTAGCCCCCCACAGGTGGTGGTGTTGTCCACTATGCTGCACGCGCTACAGTATCACCACTACTGTAACACTACTGTTATTAACATGTGACCCCAGCCTTCAGTCCAGATCTTTAAGGACATCGTTCACACGCCACCCCTGATCTGTTACCACTGCGGCCCGAGCTCTCACACAGGACAGGAGGACGGAAGTCGAGCGGTTTTATAAACAATCTGATGAAGCTGAAGACCAGCAGGCCCTACAGGATCTACAGGTCATTGATCTGACCCCTACTGCTTTTCTGAGCGGCCCACTCCTTCGAAAAGGTGAAAGTCTGGGTCCTTAGGCCAAGCTCAGGGGAGGTGTCAAACTGCTCCCACGGTGCCGGAGGCCCTGGTGAGGTCAATAATCAATAATCAAGAGTCCACCGGAAGAAAAGCCACGGCAGATAGGGAGGTATGTGGACCGGCTGAAGGATTCGGCTGACGCGGTGAACCCCCAGAACGCCCCACTATTTCAGTTCCTGCACGTTCCTCGTGAAAGCACCACAGCAGCCGTGCAGCTGGAGGTCTGAGTAGCTGACTGGCACGTTCCTCTGAGGTGGGGAGAAGCTTTTGGGGCTTTACTGGAGGCCACAAGGTTGGTCAGATTGTCCTGTAGATCATGTGGGGCCTGGAGATGCCGTCATCTAAGGCCTTTGGCCACAACGGTCTTGTAAGGAACCTGCAGGGAAATGGTGCAGAGTGGGGGAACCCAGGGCGGCACGGCTTAACCTGGGGAACCCAGGGCGGCACGGTTTTACGTGGGGAACCCAGGGCGGCACGGTTTTACGTGGGGAAC
Source organism: Salminus brasiliensis (assembly GCF_030463535.1). Taxonomy (NCBI): domain Eukaryota; kingdom Metazoa; phylum Chordata; class Actinopteri; order Characiformes; family Bryconidae; genus Salminus; species Salminus brasiliensis. The sequence goes on along the minus strand of NC_132891.1, from coordinate 33,444,735 downwards.
CCAGGGCGGCACGGTTTTACGTGGGGAACCCAGGGCGGCACGGTTTTAGTGGGAGAACCCAGGGCGGCACGGTTTACCCTTGGGAACCCAGGACGGCACGGTTTAACCTGGGGAACCCAGGGCGGCACGGTTTTAGTGGGAGAACCCAAGGCGGCACGGTTTAACCTGGGGAACCCAGGGCGGCACGGTTTACCCTGGGGAACCCAGGATGGCATGGTTTTAGTGGGAGAACCCAGGGCGGCACGGTTTTACGTGGGGAACCCAGGGCGGCACGGTTTTAGTGGGAGAACCCAGGGCGGCACGGTTTACCCTTGGGAACCCAGGACGGCACGGTTTACCCTTGGGAACCCAGGACGGCACGGTTTAACCTGGGGAACCCAGGGCGGCACGGTTTTAGTGGGAGAACCCAGGGCGGCACGGTTTACCCTGGGGAACCCAGGGCGGCACGGTTTACCCTGGGGAACCCAGGGCGGCACGGTTTACCCTGGGGAACCCAGGGCGGCACGGTTTACCCTGGGGAACCCAGGGCGGCACGGTTTTAGTGGGAGAACCCAGGGCGGCACGGTTTACCCTTGGGAACCCAGGACGGCACGGTTTAACCTGGGGAACCCAGGGCGGCACGGTTTTAGTGGGAGAACCCAGGGCGGCACGGTTTACCCTGGGGAACCCAGGGCGGCACGGTTTACCCTGGGGAACCCAGGGTGGCACGGTTTACCCTGGGGAACCCAGGGCGGCACGGTTTACCCTGGGGAACCCAGGGTGGCAGTTGGTTTAGTAGAGAGCCAAAGTCAGCAGAGTTTAATGGAGAACCTGGGTCAACAGTGTTTGATGGAAACCGCCAATATGTAACTTAATGACTAGAAAGAGGGCCTGGGAGCCTCCATTCCCTCGTGCTCGTGAGTTTAACTTCCATTATTGATTAAAACTAAAACAGATTCATGAAGTTTTACCATTTTTATTTACTTTAAAGAAAATGAGGCGACGACCAAACCCACCCAACCCAACCCAACCCGTCCCGTCCCGTCCACCCTTACCTTCACTGCTGCGACCCCCACTCCCCACGCTGAGTGTCCCGGACGCCCCCGCAGCCTCAGCAGCTCACCGTGAGAGCAGCAGCAGCAGATCCTGAGATGTTTGAGCTCATGTTAAGTTTGTTGTGGTTGATCTGAGGCCATTTCCATTCCCACAGATCCGGGACTCACCGAGCTGCTCCCTCCTGCTCCACGTCTGGCATTCAGGGCTTTTTCAAAGCTCTGGGAGGAGGAGGAGCACAACCCGCTCCACGACTGAGGAGGGATCTCCAGCCCAGTGTGGAGGAGAGCAGAGCAGAGGAGAGGAGAAGCGTCAGGATCCGCGAGACGCTTCTGAAACTTGTGTGTGTGCTGAACTTTGTTCCCAGTGTAACTCTTCTCCACCTCCTCCTCCTCCACCCCCCGCCCCCCGGCTCCACGCGCCGCCCACTGCAACAACAGAGAAGAAAAAGAACTGGAAACATGGCGCGCGCGCTTCGTCACGTGACCGCGCATGCCGGGGCTCCAGCGGCGCTGCTCCGCGTCCATGCGCGCTCCCGTTCTCACTCATTCATAAGATGCAGCGAGTTCAGTATTAAAGCTTCAAATCAGCGTCATTAATTAATTTATTGATTTTTTTATTTATTAATAGTTTGTAGAAAACTGAGGAAAATGTATTTATTTCATCGATATTTATTTTTTTTTTCAGATAAAAAGGCTCTTTTCACTATGCAGTGGTATTAATAATGTTTGTTTTCCAAACGTTTATATATATTTTTATTTTATATTATTAATTTTATTTATACTTTGTGAAAACAATTTTTTTGTTGAATCGATTCAGTTGTTTTTAATTAATTGTTTATAATTATTTATCCATGTTTAGAAAATGATAAATACATGTTTAAATAAAACTATTCATCTATTCTAAATATTGCTTTATTATTATTTTAAACAAAATGTATTTATAATTTTTTTAATGTTTATACGCTCTGAAATATATACTACCGATACCACTACCTAGTAAAAATAGGTAAAAAAGGTACAAATCATTTAATTGAAATTAATTATTGAAAAACAAGTCAAATATATTCTCTATATATATATACATTAATTTAAAAAACATATTTCAATTTAGGTGATTTACATATACACATATATATATATATGTATATAATATTCTATAAATATATAAGTCCTTTCTGTAAAGTAGCCTATCATTTCACGAATGCTTCATGTAATAAATGAAGGAACACAGTTTTACTTATGTTTATTTGCAAAAACAAACATACAAGCACTGTCACAAATTGTTAATATTTATAGTTATATTTATATATATATATATATATATACTTACGACAATAGGTTTTTAGGTATGACATGATTAGCCATGTTTAATAGAACCAGGAACATGATGCAGGAGCTGGTGGTTATTATAAACATAATAATAAATAAATAATAATACACATAATAACACCTACAGTCTGAAAACACAGCTGAGGTCGTATATGTATACATATACATATAGACATTTTGTACACCCCTGGTCAAATGAGTACACTTCAACAACATTGTAATGCATCATTAGTGTTTATTTGCTTAATTTAACAGATTGTGGGAAAGGAAAACACAAAATATGCCATGATCAAAGAGTATGAAACATTTTACATCTTTACATTAGATACATTTATAATCTTAGACAAAATAATAGAGACTGTTCTGAAGATGTATAAAGTGTTTATACATTCAGGCACATACAGTTTACATGCTGAGCAGCCAGACTGGAGACTACAGGATGCATGTAATTCCAATAACCTACCAACAGGAGGCAGTGTGTCACCCTCAAATACACATACAAAGTCCATTACATGCAGAGAAATCCAGTTTAAGGCCAGTAACTGGTTTAAGGTGGTCCACGTTTGGTCTTTAATGGTCAAAAACTGTTGAAAAGCTGGTCATCTAGGAGGAAACCCAACTATATTAAAGAGAACACGTGGGCAGGGTTTATGGCCTGGCTCAAGAGGCTTAAACTGGGCAGGCTGGCTAGGTACACTAATGGACTAGGTAATGCTCTAGAGCAGCAGAATGCAGCTACCCATGTCTTTAATGTTTTAAGTGTGATAGTGTAGCTGGTCTACCAGTCTGCAGACCAGCCTGACCACAACAGTTGACCAGTATGACCAGCTTGGAGACGGCCAGCCATGCTGGTCATGCTGGTAGAGCAGCTCCAGCAAGCTGCAATGTAAACATACACTATACTGGTTAAGAGCTCTGCTTGTTAGTCAGTTTAGGCTGGGTTTTATTTTGAGATTAAAATTGATATTTTAAGATCAATAAAAGTGATCTACCAGGAGTGGGGTTCGAACCCACGCGGACATATGTCCATTGGATCTTAAGTCCAACGCCTTAACCACTCGGCCATCCTGGTAAAGGTGCACGGCTGTGGTATCCCAATGTGTTTTAAACGGGCCAGCATGTTCAAACACGGTCATTAAATTAAATCACAGTAATGAGATGATCATCGTCATTAGCCTCGCGCTTTCATCTCCAGGCGTGACGTTATAGCTGCGCTGCCTCCTTCGCGCGAGCGTGCGAAACTCTTGCGTACCTACAAAACGTAAAAAGTAAAGACACACTTCTTACGTCTGCAGTTATTACAAATATTTAATAATCCAACTTTTTAGTTTGGTAGTAGCCCACTAAAGCTATCTAACCAGCTTAAATACTTGCTAACCCACCTAAGCTAGCTACCCAGTTCGCTCGCGCTAGCAGCGCAGACATGCATGTGTATGGATTTCAAGCCCTTTTTGCTTGAAATGGTCGAAAACAAAATTAGGAAAATTAAATCGTTAAAAAGTTGTGATGCTTATTTACGTTAAATATTGGCCGATCAGAGAGGTTTAAAAATGCAAACATCCCAAACAAATATAAAAATAATATAAAAAAAATAATAATAAAGAAAACTATTAGAAATGCATCTTAATTTTAATTTTAATAGCGTTACCCACAAAATGTAGCGTAATGCCAAAAATATTTGATCCGTTTTTTCCGTACTTTTGTGCAGTTTCTGTTACGCGATTTTACCCCCAAGTCCCCATTGGCTAATACTGACCACTCACACTCAGCTCACCAATAGGATCAGCCAATAGCTTACGCCGGTGTCCGCTACTAGCCAATCCCAGCGCAGGAGGGGCGGGATCATCTGAAATACAGGCGGTAGTGAGGTTTGTTGGTGTGCATTTCAGCAAGGGCGTGAATAGCGAATGATAAATGAGTCTGTACTAACTGCAGCAAACGATTTTCTACCATATAACCGTATATATACATATATAAGCATATATACACTAAACAAGATATAAGATTCATTCATTCAGACAGCTAACTAAGTAGCCTAGAACACTAGCTAGCTATTAAATGAGAATATGGAGACATGAGTTTCAATAAAACTCTACTTTACATTTACACAGACCCCCATTTACACACACCTAGACCTTATAGTTCATAATAAAGTATAAGAAAGTTTGTAATATTAATGCAGTAAGCATAAGAAGCCTCCTAGTACATCACTGTACATTACATTAACCCAGACCCCCATTTACACACACCTAGACCTTATAGTTCATAATAAAGTATAAGAAAGTTTGTAATATTAATGCAGTAAGCATAAGAAGCCTCCTAGTACATCACTGTACATTACATTAACCCAGACACCCATTTACACACACCTAGACCTTATTCAGTTATATCAGAATCAGAATCAGAATCTCTTTATTTCACCAAGTATGTTACCCATACAAGGAATTTGTCTTGGTGAGAGCAACACGCATGACAAGTAACAAAGAAACACAGAACACAGTCTTAAACTAAAGGAAAATGACACTAAACAATAAATAGGGTAGGGGATAAATTAAAAAAAAAGTAGAAAGTACTAAAGGTAATAAAGGTAATAAAGAGCTGAAAAATATATTTACAGAAAAGAAAAGGACATCTGTACAGGTGTGCAAATAGTCATAGTGCAAAATAGGCAGAGTGCAAATATTAAGGCAGTAAGGAGAAGGAGACGTCTAAAACATCTCTGTAAACACCAGTTAAACATTACTGTACTTTACATTTACACAGACCCCCATTTACACACACTTAGATTTTATTAGTTCATATTAAAGTATAAGAAGTCTGTAATATTAAGGCAGTAAGGATAAGAAGCTGTCTAGAGACATCACTTTACATTACATTAACCCAGACCCCCATTTACACACACTTAGACCTTATTAGTTCATATTAAAGTATAAAAGCTTGTAATAATAATGCAATAAGGATAAGAAGCTGTCTAGAGACATCAGTTAAACATCACTGTACATTACATTAACCCAGACCCCACATTAGTTCATAATAAAGTATAAGAAGTCTGTAATATTAATGCAATAAGGATAAGAAGCTGTCTAGAGACATCAGTTAAACATCACATTACATTACATTAACCCAGACACCTATTTACACACACTTAGATCATATTAGTTCATAATAAAGTATAAGAAGTCTGTAATATTAAGGCAGTAAGGATAAGAAGCTGTCTAGAGACATCAGTTAAACATTACTGTACATTACATTAACCCAGACAGCCATTTACACACACTTTACACAGACCTTATAGTTCATAATAAAGTATAAGAAAGTTTGTAATATTAATGCAGTAAGCATAAGAAGCCTCCTAGTACATCACTGTACATTACATTAACCCAGACACCTATTTACACACACCTAGACCTTATTCAGTTATATGAGAATACAGTAAATCCAATATTAAGGCAGTAAGGGTGAAAAGCCGTCTAGAGAAATCTCCGTAAACACCAGTTAAACATCACTGTACATTACATTTACACAGACCCCCATTTACACACACTTTACACAGACCTTATTAGTTCATAATAAAGTGTAAGAAAGTTTGTAATATTAATGCAGTAAGCATAAGAAGCCTCCTAGTACATCACTGTACATTACATTAACCCAGACACCTATTTACACACACCTAGACCTTATTCAGTTATATGAGAATACAGTAAATCCAATATTAAGGCAGTAAGGGTGAAAAGCCGTCTAGAGACATCACAGTAAACATCAGTTAAACATTACTGTACATTACATTAACCCAGACCCCCATTTACACACACTTAGATCATATTAGTTCATATTAAAGTATAAGAAGTCTGTAATATTAAGGCAGTAAGGATAAGAAGCTGTCTAGAGACACCAGTTAAACATCACTGTACATTACATTAACCCAGACCCCCATTTACACACACTTTACACAGACCTTATTAGTTCATAATAAAGTGTAAGAAAGTTTGTAATATTAAGGCAGTAAGCATAAGAAGCTGTCTAGAGACATCACAGTAAACATCAGTTAAACATTACTGTACATTACATTAACCCAGACCCCCATTTACACACACCTAGACCTTATTCAGTTATATGAGAATACAGTAAGTACAATATTAAGGCAATAAGGAGAAGGAGCTGTCTAAAAAAATCTCTGTAAACACCATTTAAACATCACTGTACTTTACATTTACACAGACCCCCATTTACACACACCTAGACCTTATTAGTTCATAATAAAGTATAAGAAAGTTTGTAATATTAATGCAATAAGGATAAGAAGCCTCCTAGTACATCACTGTACTTTACATTAACCCAGACCCCCATTTACACACACCTAGACCTTATTCAGTTATATGAGAATACAGTAAGTACAATATTAAGGCAGTAAGGAGAAGGAGACGTCTAAAAACATCTCTGTAAACACCAGTTAAACATTACTGTACTTTACATTTACACAGACCCCCATTTACACACACTTAGATTTTATTAGTTCATATTAAAGTATAAGAAGTCTCAAATTAGAAAATCTGGGCCAATACGGCTCCATCTCATCTTACCTCTGTCTCTGCTAGACTGAGTGTAAAACACTCCCTCAGTGATGACATAGCGCCAGAGAGGAACCCTCCAGAAGCTGCCAGAACATTCCTATTGTTCTCTGATACCGCATGCGTAAATGACGTGCTGAGACTGTATCATGATAGCATGCCAAAATCAGAAACCTGTATTCTGGCATGCAGAACATATAAACGTAAACAGCGGTTGGTCACTGTGTCAGTCACTGAGTTTACTTTCACTAACTCCCAGCTTTGTTTTCTGAGGGCAGCTCCTCCCCTTCTGAGCTGAACGTCCACTGAGTACTGAGTGGAGGTTCGAGGCAAATCCAATCAGAATCGTACTGGTCCTCGGTTCCGATCCGGGAGGGCCGGAGTCCGGAGCAGTCTGGGAATTGTTTGGGGAGTCCTACTAAACCTGGGCATTAACAGACTAGTTGAACAAGGTCAGTTAAAGCAGAGAGGTCAACCTAACTGTGCTGGCCGCCAGCCCTCCAGGGCCTGGATTTGGAGAACCCTGTTCTACAGTGACTAGATTCCATGACTGAGACTTTGGATTTTTCAAGGATTTTTTAAGGATTTTCCTTAAAGAGCTGAAATCTGAATGTTGATTTATAATATTTTGAAAATTCTCCTAAAACTGAGGGTCTCGTATTGTAGTGGATTGACCTCTACACCAAAATGACCTTCAGAATATTGTAGTTCCACAATCGAACACTAGGTGGAAATATGTCCTCGGTTTTAGAAGTTTAGAAGTTAGAAGGAAAGACGAATTCATTTGGCTGTTCTTATGAATACATACATGATATGGACAAAAGTATTGGGACACCTGCTCATTCATTGTTTCTTCTTAAGTCAAGGGTCTTAGAAAAGAGCGTATCCTGCTTTTGTTGGAGTAACTGTCTCTACTGTCCAGGGAAGAAGGCCTTCTACTGGATTTTGGAGGAGGAGCATTGCTGTGAGGATTTGATTGCATTCAGTAACAAGAGAGTGAAATGTGAAATCAGGATGTTGGATGATGATCACCAACCCATATCATCCGAAACTCCCCAACTTATCCCATCATTCCAGCAAGCACAGTTCTTCCACTGCTCTACAGCTCAATGCTGGGGGGGTTTATACCCCTCTAGCCCACCCTGACACTATAACTGTTGTCATATACATATTATATTAATATAACTATGGACTTAACTATTAAAATATACCCTTCCAGATCCAATCAAATGGCAATGACCCTATAACCATTAAACGTTAAGCAAGCATGGTCATCTATTTGACCACATGACCTTACCAGACAAACATCCACGTTGTTCACGCAAACCAAACAAACACATAAATATGGAAATATGGCTGATGGTAGTTATTCATCTGTAGTGAGGATGGTGAATGTCCAAAGAAGGTTGTAATATAGGACCACGCTCAGACAGCAGCGAGGCCGGGTGTCTACAATGAGATTGGATTTCAGTCTGATTACCCGGAGACACATTTGACTACCCAGTGTTAATGCATGTGGCTGAAATCTTCAGTATCTTCAGGATACAATCCAGATACTATTTAGATGAACTGATCAGGTGTAAACAGGGTCTTTCATCTGTGATCCTAGATCGGATAGGTATCCGATTCAAGTTTTAGACACATAATACAGTTTAATGTGTAACGTTTGAAGTGCATTTCTCAGAAAACGAGAATCAGTGTAGAATCAGAATGTCAAGTTCTTGTATGTTGCGTAAATGTGAACAGTCAGATCGGATTGGATCGGATGAATTGACTGATCAGATTTGTAATGTGAACATAGGCTAATTGGCCTAAAAATGAATCTGAGCCTGTACTGATTAAACTGCATTTATTCAGCTTACAGGAGCGTACAAGAGAGGCAGACATTGTACAGGGCAGCCAATTAGAACAGAGGTCATTTACATATAACATAGCATATTACACCACACATGTTAAAAGCAGACCCCAATGTAACCCTACCCCAACTAAATCCATGATTATGTGGGTTACGATTCTTAACACAGCTGCTCATCTAGCCTGAGTCTCGTTGTCTCTGTCCCCCGTTTCCTCTCGTCCACCGTCCTCCTCTCCCTCTCTTTCTCTCTGTAATATTCCTCCTTAAGATCCTCTCTTTTCCTGCGTTTCCACCCCTTAGCAGTAACATGGTAGAGGTCCACGTTGTTGCCTGAGTAAGCGTCTCGATACGTGGCCCTGTAGACGGCTTCCCTAGCTATGGAGACAGCTTCGTCCACACTCAGGCCCCAGTGAATCCTCCCGTCCAGCATGGAGTAAGCGTACGGAGAACCAGAGCCCACAGAGAAGAGCTCCCCCTGCAGGCGGAGACCATCACTGCACACGTAGAAGAGCCTCGGACCAGACGGGTTTACTGCCTGTTGAACAGTTGTTCCACTGACTGCCACTGGTCGAGTATTTCCGTCAGACCCCTTGACTGCTTGTGAAGTGGTAGGTTGAGGACCCCCATCCATTGGTCTTTGATCTCCACTTGTCTCGGCCGCCCCACCTCGAGACTCATCCCCATCCCATCCACACAGAGTAGCAGCCACGCACAGCTCTGTGCCCTTGAACGGGTGCAGCATGTTGGACAGCAGCTTGGCAGCACCCGCCGTCGAGAGCCTCCTTCGGTACCGCAGCTGGTACAGCCGTAACTCCCGCGCCAGGATGCGCTTCCAAAGGGCGCAGTCGGCCGAGGTGCCTGAGGTGGTTCCCACCAGGTGGGAGTGGACAGGCAGGATCTTCTGGGCCGCCGGACAGGCCACCAGCCCAGAGCAACTGGAGCGGGAGTCGGCGGCGGCAATGACGCCGCCCTGGAAGACGAATCCCAGCGTGGTGGTGCCGTGACCCAGGTGGAACGGGGCGGGAACTGAGGGACAGATGGAGAGAGGGATGGGGGATCGGAGGGACTCTGAAAGTGTAGAGTGGTGGAGGTGATCGCCGGTGGTGGGATTTGTCCAGTCCGAGTTGAAGAAGGGTCGGACTTGACCGAACTCAACAGGGTTCTCCAGCAGGTATTCATGCACCGGCACATAAAATTCTATAGGGCTGGATGAAGTACTGCTCTTCTGAAGCAACCCTGAAACCGAATCTGCCCCGAATCCCCTTCCAGGCAAGCAAGGGGTCCCGTCCGGGAAAGACGAGGACAACAGTAGAGCATTCCGATGACCGAATGGGGTGTTGAGGAACCCGCAAACATCTTGCAAAGCCATATTCAAGCCGTATCGGTAATCTGCCTGATGTCTTCACACAGGGATGTTCTCCATCTGCTCAAATAGGAAAGTACTGAATCTGTTCAGCAGTTGTATTCAGGAATGAGTCCAACATACCATCATTCCTCAACCTGCATTATGAAATATAAATATCTTCAATGTTCTATATATAGAAAAGAGGTTGAAAAGTTGCTTGTGGTTTGCAATCCTGCTTGGCCTGGGTGTCCTACCTGTGTGAGTGTGAGGCCTTTTATAAAGTTGTCAGACCTGTACACCGCGTGTCATGCTTTAGTGCCATGATACGCTTCAGATTTGCTTGAACACACAGCACGCTTCCTCAGTGAAGCCAGGTGAAGGACGCGGTTTAAAGCTGAGGCAGGGTGTTTCCTCATGAAACTGCAGAGTTCTGCACTCTGTACTAGTGCTGAAATAGAACAACAGGAACATTCGTGTGTCTAAAACTACAGTAGCACTGAGCTGAGCACTGAGACGCCATACTGCATCCGGTTAAGCGTGCAAAGACTGCACACTATTAACTGTAACACACAGGCATGCAAATAAGCTGGTTGACCGGTTTAGATCTTAACCACGAATGCTATGTTTCTCTAAGCTAGACAACCAGGAGAAACAAGCTTGTTGACCAGCATAACCAGTATGACCACATAGTTGGACTAGCATGACCACACTGGTTGACAGGCATGACCGAGGTAGTTGACCAGCATGGCCATACTAATGCATCCAGTACTGACCACACTGATGTCTATCTGTCTGTCTGTCTATCTGTCAATCTATCTCTCTGTCTGTCTGTCTATATATCTGTCTATCTCTTTATCTGTCTATCAACTGTCTATCTATATATCTGTCTGTCTGTCTATCAACTGTCTATCTATATATCTGTCTGTCTGTCTTTCTGTTTATCTGTATGTATGTCTATCTGTTTATCTCTTTATCTGTTTGTCTATATATCTGTCTGTCTGTCTATCTATATATCTGTCTGTCTATCTGTCAATCTATCTCTCTGTCTGTCTATCTCTTTATCTGTCTGTCAACTGTATCAATATATCTGTCTGTCTGTCTATCTGTTTATCTCTTTACCTGTCTGTCTATCAACTGTCTATCTATATATCTGTCTGTCTATCCTTCTGTTTATCTGTATGTATGTCTATCTGTTTATCTCTTTATCTGTCTGTCTATATATCTGTCTGTCTGTCTGTCTATCTGTCAATCCATCTCTCTGTCTGTCTGTCTATATATCTGTCTATCTCTTTATCTGTCTATCAATATATCTGTCTGTCTGTCTATTTATTTATCTTTTTATCTGTCTGTCTATCAACTGTCTATCTATATATCTGTCTGTCTGTCAACCTATCTGTCTGTGTATATATCACTTTATCTGTCTGTCTATCAACTGTCTATCTATATATATATATATTTATCTATCTCTCTGTCTGTCTGTCTATATATCTGTTTATCTCTTTACCTGTCTGTCTATCAACTGTCTATATATCTGTCTATCTATCTATCTGTCTGTCTGACCACACTGATGCACCAGTACTCTGCTGACTGATCAGCATGACTTGTAAGAGAGTCTTACTCTATTGGCCATTCCTCTCTACAGGGACCAGACAGGCTGTGTGTGTGCATTTGCACATCTTTGTCAGGAATGGGTGAAACTTACAGCAGCTGAATGCATTTACCACTTCGCCCAAATGACCCAAGGTTTTAAGCACCCTTGGTTGGTTGCTGTCTCAGGGTTGGTCAGTAAGCGCGTTCTCGCGATCGAGGTGACAGGTGCCTCTCGGTCTCGCGCAATGGCCCCACCTGCCTTCCTCACGCGGAAGAAGAGCGCGAGCAGTGAACACTCCTCAGCACGACGGTGCAGTTCAGCCCGGCTCTGTCTCTGCGCGCAATGTGAAGAGCTGAAGCACGACGACGTGAAGATGAAGATGAAGGTGAAGATCTGGAGGAGTTTGAGCTTGGTCAGCAGAGTGACCGCGTGCGCTGCGCTGCTCTCCGTGGTAAGCTATCGAGTGAAGGGTGGCTTGGTTTCAGGGCAGCTTCAGTTTCAGCAGGTCACACAGGCTCTCCTTTCTGCTTACACACATTTACAACCAGTGTGAGTGACTGAAGAAGCTCGAGCAGTGAAGAAGCTCAGGTAAAGCAGTCTGAGTGACCCTCCTCTTCCTCCTCCTCCTCCTCTTCCTCCTCCATGCCTCTCTAAAGCCTCTCCTCATCTCCACTCAGGTGATTCACCTGCTGTCCTCATTCAGTCAGAAATGGGGACAGTCTTCTGTCTCTGCTGTGCAGGACATTCAGCTCCGTAGCCTAGATCAGGTCCGGCTGTGTTTGTTAGGGCAGGAAGCACCATTGCAATAACGCTTCCTTCGCTGTGACAGTGTGTGTGTGTGTGTGTGTGTACTTATGTGTACAATTATTATGAGTATAAATTGTCCTTCAGACCGTCCATCAGTCCATCAATCTATCTCTCTATCTCTCTATCTGTCCGTCCATCAGTCTATATGTCTTTCTGTCTGTCTATCTATCTAAATATATATCTGTCTGTCTATCTGTCCATCAATCTGTCTGTATCTATCTATCTATATATCTGTCTGTCTATCTGTCCATCCATCAGTCTGTCTCTATCTGTATATCTGTCTATCTATCTATCTATCTATCTATCTATCTATCTATCTATATATCTGTCTGTCTGTCTGTTTGTCCGTCCATCAGTCTGTATGTCTGTCTGTCTGTTTTTCTGTCTGTTTGCCTATCTATCTATCTGCCCGTCCATCAGTCTATCTGTCTATATGTATATCTTTCCATCCATCAGTCTGTCTATTTATCTATCTATCTATCTATCTATCTTATCTATTTGTCTGTCTATCTGTCTGTCTTTCTGTCTATCTGTCTGTTTTTCTGTCTATCTATCTTTACGTATGTCTGTCTGTCTGTCTATCCATCAGTCTGTCTGTCTATCTATATAGCTGTCTATCTATCTATCTATCTATCTGTTTGTCCATCCATCAGTCTGTATGTCTGTCTGTCTTTCCGTCTGTTTGCCTATCTATCTATCTATCTATCTATCTATCTATCTATCTATCTATCTATCTATCTATCTATCTGCCCATCCACCAGTCTATCTGTCTGTCTATCCATCCATCAGTCTGTCTGTCTATCTATATATCTATCTATTTGTCTATCTATTTGTCTGTCTGTCCCTATGTCCATCCATCCACCCTCCCAGCCGTCTGCCTGTCTGTCCATCCATCTGTCCATCTATCTATTTGGTTACCTGTTTGTGTGCCTGTCAAATAGACGAATAGATAGATTGACAGACAGACACACAGACAGATAGGCCAGCTCCCACAGGACCATGCCTCGTATATACTATTTCTGCAGTAAGACAGACAGCAGGTGGATTACTTTATATGGGTAGAGGAGTTGAGATGTTGTGCTGAAGGCTGTTCTGAGGCATGTTGGGAGGAACTGAAAAAGAAGAAGTGAGCCAGTGCCGCAAGAGTCTAGAAACTACCACAGCAAGCCACCCGGGTGACGTGTCCGTGACCCTTCCTCAGTATGGCCTACACGGGCCTGATCTAGGTGCCGTAAAGATTCCTTATCTGACCACCCACTTCTTCTCGTCCATCAGAGACTCAGTGTGTAGAGACCCCATGCTTACACGATGTCTTAGCTTTGATAGCTTTTGATTCTAACGACTGTCTGTTGTTCTCATGTTGCTTCAGATCCATTGCGATGTCTCCAAACGCACCACTGACTCATCATCGCCCGCTCTGGAGAGGAGTCAGCTTGGAGATTTTGTGCTGTTGGACCTGGACTCTGATTCAGTCACAGTTGAATCCAGTGCGCAGGTGAAGTACAGGTGTACCAGAGCCTGTAGAGCCGGGCTGGAGGTTGTGTTCTCCACTCCAAACACCACCGGGCTCGTGCCTTTCAGAAGAACATGGACTCACCTCAGACAGTTCGGAAAGACAAAGACGAGGCGGATTCGGCTCTCCTTCCCTCCGGCCGTGATTTACAGAAGAGACTTCTTCATGAGGTGGCCTGTGGAAGCCCGCGATGTGATGGTCAGGGCTTGGCTGGTCCACCTGGATGGTAGCAGCCATGTTGGAGAAGATCAGTATCACCAGTCTCTGGTCAGAACTTTTAAATTTCTCCAGACTGTCCCGCTCTCTGGACGTCCTACGCAACCACAGGCCTTATCAGTGGCTTGGGGGGCGGGGCTAATGTGGAATCTGACCAAAGACAGACTGGAGCGATGCTCTCCAGAGTCGGGTAGGTTGCAACTCAACAAATGGCCCTGAACTGTTGTAATGGAGATGTGATAGAGATGTGTGAGCGTGGGAACCAATCAATAAAGAGTCCTTACATCAAGTGAAGGTTCTTTAGAACCTTAGAAGGTTCTAGCCTACACTAGAACACTCTCATCAACTCAGAAAGTTGGATCAGATTGGAAATGGGCAACTTTACAGGAGAAGGAAAAAACCTTTTGAGCGTTCAATGAAAGTGAATGTAAAAGAAAATTATTTAAGGTAATTTTGGAGCGTTTCTATTGGTCCATTCATCATGAAATCTGGACAAGATGGAAAGAACCACTGCCAGATTCACACAATGTCAAAAAGTGAAAAACGATAAAATTGAGATGGGACCTTCAGACAAGGTCCACCAGGACTGGGTTCTAAGCCGCTGATGTTTTGCTTCTCTGGTCAATGCTGTTGCAGATGTTGTGGATCTGCTAGCGTTCCCCTTTGCCAGCACAGGAGAGAAATATGGAGTCATCCGCACGTTCTCCACCTTCATCAACGGAGAGCTGGAGGCTGCACGTCGGCATGCTACAGAAAAGCCCAGGTCAGTAGAGTCCGAATGGACCAGGAGAAGGTCAGTACCACCAGTCTTGTACAGTATGTTAGGTGTGGTTCCTTACAGGGTAACATAACATTGAATTAGCTAGAACAGGAGGTTTCCAGGCTGCCCTCACATTTTGAGTTTATTGAACTTCATATTATGAGATCTTGATTATTGTTCAGCTGGCGGGGTGTAATTGCACCGATCTGACCGATCAACGCGCTATTAGGGTGAATACGGTTATTTCACAATCATGCCTTCCACCTGGAAACCTGTGGAGACCTTAAACGGATAGCTTGTTGGTAAGCTGGCTGGTATTATGGGAGTGGTAGTGGTTTAGGAGTATCGCTATGGTAACTGTAGTCACCCCTACAAGCAATGTGATATGAGGACAGTCTCTAATGTCCAGGGAAGAAGGCATTCAGCGACAAGAGCGTTAGTGAGGTCAGGATGTCGGATTGTTGGATGATCACCATCCCACCTCATTATCCCTCAACTCCCACATTAGCTTGGCATTAGGCATAGTGCCAATAGGTTCATCTAGGGTTATCTGCTCCAGAGAGTTCTACTGTATTGGAGGTACTTCTTTTTTTGTATCATAATTCCATACTTAATTAAAATACTTTACTTTATATAAAATACTTTTATAATTTACATTTTAAGTTTTTCTATAAATGTATTTTATAGAGTTTATTTTTATAGTGTTTATTCTTAAACGAACGGTTGTAGCAGTAACAACTGTAATTTCCCTCCTGGGATCAATAAAGTATTTCTGATTCTGATTCTGATAATATTTTCTTTCCTTTTTCCAGCTTTTAATCAATATATTCTTTATTAATTTTTTCTATCTTTTTTTACCCCCAATTTACATGAACAAATAGCAAAAAAGTATCCACTACACAAGAGATAATAGCCACATAAATAAAGGGTATAAGAAGTATCATTATATATATATATATATATATATAAATTTTAAAAAGAATATATATAATAACAACAATAATAAAAAAAGAGAAAATAAACCTATAATAATAAAAACAAACAATAAAACCCCAACCGATGTATTGGAAGTACTTCTGCACAGGGTCTAGACAAGCTGTGGTGTGTATGTGTGTGTGTGCATTTGCACATCTGTGTCAGAAATGCTGACAACTTCAAGTCGCTGAATGCACTCATTAGAAGAGGTGTCCACAAACTTTTGGACATGTAGTGTAAGTACTTTAGTGTGTCAGCGGGTGGGGTTCAGCCGGTAACTACACTAATCCTACATCTGCAGACTGACCCTGTCGGTGTGGTTGTACCTGCTGGACTGGTGCAGCCAAAAATACTGCGGCATCCTCAGGCACATCAACGAGAACAAGAAGTACGGCAGTCCTCTCATAATGCTGTCGAAGGCAGGTAGGTACGCTGGCATGGAGAAGGCCTGTGGTGAGTTGGTTCCATTTGGATCCATGTATAAACTCTAAAGAACTGAGGTTCTACAGAGGGTTCTTTGAGAGATGCCATAGTAGAAGCACCTTTTGGTTCCACTGAGAACCATTGTTCTAAAAATCCATTTAAATGTTTCAATTGTAGCAATCGTAAGGTTCTTCACCCTCAAATCCCTTCATGGAAGCTTCATGGAAGTTTAAAGAACCCTTCGTAGAACCTTTAGGACATTTTAGGAACCTAGAACAGCCCAGAGACCAACGTTCCCAAGCACTCGCATATTGTGTTTGATATACAAACCTTGGCTCCATCATTTCAAATCTCTGGAATCACAGTTTTCAGTCATTAAAATTATGGGCAAAAGTATTTGGACACCTGCTCATGCATCGCTTCTTCTGAACTCAAGGATATTGATTGCATTTAGCGACAACAACAGGAGGTGAGGGGAGGTCAGGATGTTGGAGGGCCACCTCCTCACCCCAACTTATTCACTCCCCGACTCCTCAGCTCATCCCAAAAGTACTGGATGGAGAACCACCATCCATCATTCCAGAGAACACAGCCAGTTCCACTGCTCCACAGCTCAATGCTGCTGGGGGGGTGGGGTTATACTCATCTAGCCCACACCTGGCATTAGGCCGCATGGTGCCAATAGGTTGATATGTTTATCTGCTCTGGACAGTCTATTCTATTGGCTATTAGTACTTCAGCACTTCTCTACAGAAACCTAAAGTGGCTGAATGAGTTCATTAGAAGGGGTGTCCACAAACATTTGGACATATAGTGTAATTAAGTTAACTTAAATCTGGAGAAAATACAAGACTGTGTGTGTGTGTGTGTGTGTGTATTGTGAAGGTGAGGTGGTGGTGCAGGTGTATTTGGTCTCCAGAGAGGAATCTGCGTTCACAGCCCACACTTCTCTCCCCCTCCGGACCTGGATCCGACTGGACCTCTTCATCCAGGACTCAAGGGTACTTCAGCTTTCTTCAGTTTTCTTGCTGCCTTAGCTTAACCCCTGTTTGATCTTCAATCAGTACCACATTTGTGTTTGGATATAGAAGCAAACATAATAAATTTGTCCAAATGGAATATAAATGGTATGTAAATGTAATTAATTTTAGGACTAACCTGGCATGTAATTGAGTAATTACATTTAATACATGATACCTATGCAGTGTAAATCAAATATAGGGTAGGTGGTTGGCCAGCATGACCAAGCGGGTCAACCAGTATGACCACACTGGCTGACGAACATGACCCCAAGGTCCTAGGCCATGTTGAGACCGAGCTGATTGATCAGCATGACCAGCTTGAAAGGATGGCTGGCCAAGCTAACAGACCAGCTCGTCCATTGTGATGCTTATCCCCATAAAGTACCCTATATGGACAAAAGTATTGGGACACCTTCTCATTCATTGTTTCTTCCAAAATCAAAGGTATTAAAAATAGGTTCTCCTGCTTTTGTTAGAGTACTACTGTCTCTACTGTCCAGGGAAGAAGAATTTCTACTAGATTTTGGAGGAGGAGCATTGCTGTGAGGATTTGATTGCATTCAGTGACAAGAGTGTTAGTGAGGTCAGGCTGTTGGATAATGATCACCACCATAGGGCACCATCCATCATTCCAGAAAACACAGTTCTTACACTGCTCCACAGATCAATGCTTGGGGTAAAGCCCCTCCGGCTTTATACCCCTTTGTGTCTGGGTGTATTTCTTTGTCAGCAATGGGTGCAACTTAAAGTGAATAAAGGGGTAAAGGGGTGTCCACAAACATTTGGACATATGGTGTATTTTGTGTCCATTTGACACATGCAGTTGCATAAATCTTAATAGACTATATTCCTGTATTTTCTGTCTACAGGCAAAACTCAGAATTACACACGCAGATCCTACAGGGGGCGTGGCGGAGGCAACACACTTGTACAAGTAAGGCTTTTTTTAATATGAGTAACATTTATGGGCAGTATTTTACGTCTAATTTTGCTAATTTGCTTTACGGTGTCGTTTATGAATGGCTGCTGGTGCATGCAAATGGGAGAATCAGTAAACCCTCTCGTATATATCCACTGGTAACCCTCGTTTAATTGATAATTAACGAGCGGAGGTGATCATGTGATGAGTTAATTGGCATTTGGCTGTTGACCTTACTTACCACATTGTTATTAACTCTTAACGTTAAGGTAAATCAGCTGGTGCACTGTATGACTCATGCAAATACATAAATATGCGTGTGTGTGTGTGTGTGTGCGCATAGATACATGTATAAGCTCCCCAGACAAAAAATGAGCTTAAGGTGGTAGTCACTTACGTAAGTGACGCTGCACGAGGATGATCAGGCTACAGATACCTGTATGTAGGGTGTGTGGCGGTGCTCAGGCTTTGAGAATAGCTGAGTGTCTTGTTGGATGTGTGGAAAATGGGTCGCAAAGCAGATGGTAATGATTGGCTAAGAAAAAGAAGCGGTGACATTTGGGCGTGGCTAAAGACAATTGGATATAATGTGTTCTAGATTTCAGGATTCTGTTTCGCATAATGACACCTCAGGATTCTTCGTGATTGGAGGCGACATCTACATGCCCGGCATTCGTGGCTATTTTGGACCAATCAAATACCACCGTCTAGGAGTCGAAGAGGTAAGAAGAGTATGCATATGTGTGTGTATGTTCTCGTGGATTGGGGTAGAGCTGAGATACAGGCTAGTTTATTTTGTATTATTTATTTCATCTGCAGTGTCATATTTGATATCCATAATTGATATCAACCTGATAGTACAGTGATGTACTGGATTCATATCTGTACATATATATATATATATTGACATGCAAATGTTTGGGCACCCCTGGCCAAAACCTCTGTTCTTTTGAGGTCTATAAACAGATTTCCTGATGGTTCCTACATGAAGGCCGTGTTTGTACGGGTGTCGCTGCACAGTAGAACAGTGCACCACCCCTCTGCTAAACACAGAATCTGCTCAATCTCCCTGAGGTTCATTTGCAGTTTAAAAGGGATTTTGCTTTGCCTTAGAGAAACTCTGATGGCCGCTGATTGTTGGGACGAGGTTTGCGGAGCTTGGGGAGATTTAGAAAGCTTTGAAATTTGATTTGATTTGATTCCCCTGGCCTTTCCTAATGATGACTGTGAACTTGCCAACTAGCCGTCAAGCTAATGAACTTCTCAAGGCTCAAAGCTTAAACTTTGGCGTGTCCAAACTTTTGCATGGTGCCTCTTACCTTTTTTCTGTTCTGAAAATTATGCAGGACAAAAGATAAGACTGCATGGTGCTTATTGGTGTTTTAGGTGGTCAGTCCTCTGTCTCCACTGAGGACCCTAAATCTTCTGGATGAAGCCCACACAGAGTGTGAGGAGATCAGACAGGTCACTGAGGGCTACATACACGCTCTACAAGACAGCCATGCCAGATCCTCTGATGGTGAGAACACAGTCCTTTCCTGCTACTTAGTCCCTACACTGTTGCCCTAGTGCTGAGTGTAAAACAGCCAGTCCTGTGAATTGAAAAGGTCCGAGTGGAGTTTCTAGGAATAAATATATCACGCACTTCTGGACCAAACGTGGCCCATGTAGGTCTGGTAGGCCAAGCGATGGTTAGATTTAGTGACTTTCATTCGAGTAAATACTCAAAATGTCCAGCGAATGTGAAAGTTGGATATATCGGGTGTATAGGAGAAGAAAAAGCACTGAATATGAGCATTGGTTAAGAACCAGTTTGTGCTTTGGTCTTTCAGATGTGTGTGAGTCTTATTACGAGAGGTTGAGGAGGACGTTCGGCTGGCCGAGGTGCACGCAGACGTGGTCATGGGATCAGCGGGTCAAATACAGCACTGTTCTGAAGCTTCTCAAAATGCAGGAAGAACAGTTGATTCTCTCAGGTATTTCCTGTTTTAACATGAACCATTATATACATATATATGCAAACTTTACGGACAAAAGTATTGGGACACCTGCTCACTTTTCCAAATCAAGGTTTTTAAAAAAGAGCTGATCCTGCTTTTGTTGGAGGAACTGTCTCTACTGTCCAGGGAAGAAGGCTTCAGCGACAAGAGCTATTAGTGAGGTCAGGATGTTGGAGGACGATCATGACCCCACCTCATCATCCCTAACTCCCCAACTCATCCCCAGCTTCCTAACCCAACTCTTTCTATCCCTCTAGCCGTTGCCAGCAGTAGGTGCAACTTAAAGTAGCTGGATGCATTCATTAGAATTGGTGTCCACTTGCCATCAGCGTCCGGAGTCAGAGAGAGCACAACTGGCCATGCTCTCTCCAGTTGTCGGGAGCACTGATAGTGCCGGGGGGAGCTACGAATGGGGGGATTAATGGGCAGTACCAGATTGGAAGAAAAAGGGCACAAATAAATAAATAAAAAGAAGAAGTGTCCACAAACTTTTCGATATTTTTAAACGGCTTCATTCCATCCTGCAGGCCCGCGGAGCAGCAGAAGCGTCGCGCTCTTAAGTCAGCAGCTCTTCCAGGACGCGGTGAGGAAGTTAGGTGAAGTGGGAGCTGCTGGTGTGGGTGGGCCGGAGACTGTGTCCTCTGTAACTGAGCTGCTGCAGGTGTGCTCATGCTGGGGTCATCACCAGGCTTCTCTCATGCTCGCCACTTTGCACCTGACTGGCCTCGGGCTGCCACCTGACCAGGAACGGGTAGGGCGTTCGGCTTTAAGACTTACAGTATTATCGTAGGATGTGGTGAGGTGATGGTCGTCCTCTGTGGTCCACAGGGTCACGCGTACAGCCTGATGGGCGCTTTAGGAGACGAGCGCCTGTCTCTGCTTCATCTCGGCTATAAGCACATGCAGGGACTTGACGGCTTCCCTAAGGACCACGACATGGCATATGGTTATTATGCGAATGTGGGCCGGCAGACCAGCATTGACCGAGACAAGGTCAAAGACTCTGAGGTGAGCATCTAAGAATACTACTCATTTACTCATTTACACTTTGTATCTCAGAGGCATTCCAAACCACACTGTGAGGCCTGAAGTGGACACTTTATTGGAAACACTCTAATAACACTGGGTAGGGCTTAACTTTGCTCTCAAAACAGCATCAGTTCTGCATGACCTGGATTCCAGAAGATTCCAGAAGATGTTTTAGTCTTGCTGATATGATTCCAGGTTCAGATCCGACTGGGAAGGCCACTGGACCTCTTGGCAATGTTCATGAAACCAGTTGGAGAAGCTTGCTTTGTGACATGGTGCATCATCATGCTGGATGTAGCTGTTAGAAGATAGGCAAATTGTGGTCATTATGGTCAGCAACCCCGATTGATTGGCGTTAATGGCCCAAAGCTTCACACCATTCTTCACACCATTACACCACCACCTCCACCAGCCTGGACTGGACTGCCTGGTTGGTGGGGTCCATTCATTTATGCTATCGGCCCCCAAATTCACTCCTCACACCAGGCTAGCTTAACTGTCCAGTGTTGGCGAGCCTGTGCTGAGCCACTGCAGCCTCAGCTTTCTGGTCTTGGCTGACAGAAGCAGAACCTGGCGTGGCCTTCTGCTGTTGTAGCTCATCCACCTCAAGCTTGGGCAAGGTGTCGTCACCATAATTGTACAGAGTGGTTATCTCTGAGCTACTGTAGCCTTTCTGTCAGCTCCAACCAGTCTGACCAGTCTCTGCTGACCTCTCTCATCAACAGCTCTGGAGTTTCCATCTGCAGAACTGCAGAACTTCCTCTCACTAGATACATATTCTTTACATTGCACTTTTCTTCTTTTACAGTTGCATTGCACTGCTGAAAGACGATTGGCTGATTGACATGGTCGAATTACGGCAAATGCTAACTTCTGGACTTTTTCGATCCCCAGCAATCCATCACTGAGCATGTACACCTGACGAGTGTGGAGGAGGTGCAGATGCATACAGGGGAGGAGGGGGATATTGTGCCGTTCCTCAGACTGCAGGCAGAGAGAGGAAACATCGAGTCCCAGGTACTGCTTCACCACACCCTTGGTCCACTAATGCAATTACTATGGTCTTGGTATGTGTCTGATGTGACCTTTTAGCCCGATTCTAAATGCTTAGTTTTTAGCCACTACTTTACAGTGCGTTTAAAGCAGCATTATGCAAGATTTGGTGTTTGTTTGCTCCTGGGCTCCCCCTGCAGTTGTGGAGAGTAATTCAGTTTCAAACCATTGCAATAAATACAAATTGCGCCCCATGGAGAGCTGTACACAATCATGTTAAGCCAAAAATGCTAAGAACATAAAAAAAACATTAGTAAGGTCAGGATGTTGGATGATCACCACACCACCTCATCTCCATCTCCTCCATCTCTCAAACACAACGCTTTCAGCCCCTCTAGCCAATGACCGGCATTAAGCTTGATGCCAGTAGTTTCAGGTTTGTGTTAATCTGCTCCAGGGAGTCCTATTCTATTGGCAGTACCTCTCTACAAGGACTAGACAAGCAGCGGCTCCAGCTCAAAGTACCTGCTCCAGCTTAAAGTACTTGCCATCAGCGCTCAGAGTCCCCTCATCCCTCCTAAGCGATGTTGGCCGGAGCTGGGGACCTGGCTCTTTCCTCGGCCGTTGGAAAAGAGGCGTGGGTGGCTATACATGTATCAGGGGAGGAGATGTGTGTTACGTCCTGACCTTCTTGGTGTCGGGAGTTATGAACGGGTGGGTTAATTGATAAGAAAAAGGGGACAAAATTTGACAACCAAGTAAAAATAAATAAATAAATAAATAAAAAAGGGGCGTCCACAAACATTTGGATAGCTGTATATGGCTTTATTACATAAGTAACAATGCTACAAAATAAAAAGATGCTACATTTGGGCAAGTCAGTATCTTTTCTGAAAGTAAGTAACTGATTGGTAATTGGACTCAGCCATGCGGTTAAACGTACAGTATAAGCTATTCGGACCAAAACTGAATCGCATGTATGAGTTCTTGTTGAATCCACGGTCAGCTTGACATCCTTGTGCCTTGAAGGTGCCACAGAATGCATTTATTGAGTATTTCAGGTGTTGTCTGATGGATAAATTGTAAGTATGTGACTTCGGTTGGGGTAAATAATGCTTATTTGCCTATTTACCACCCTGTTATCTTACCGCAGAATTGAAGATGCTGATTTTCTTGGAGGGCTGGTGGGAAAAATGCTAATCTAAATATAACTTTAGTGGTTGTGTGTGTTTATGTGTGTGTGTATGTTAGAAATCACTGGCACGGATGTTGTTCTGGGGCAGTAACGGTGTGAAAAAGGACGTCAGTGAAGCAGTGAAATGGTTTGCTAAGAGCGGCCTGCAGATGACTGATGCCACAGCCATGTACGACTACGGCATCCTCCTGCTGAAGGTCAGTTGCTTCTCAGATCTTCTGACTGAAGGCCAGTGTAGCTGGACTGTAGCCAGAGCAGCCGTTTGAAATATTATTATATTATTATTAGAATACAAAAACTCACTTTTGCTGTTCCAGACCTGGCTAGGTCGCCCCCTGGTGGTGGAAAATGCACCTCTGCTGCGTCCGAAACTCTAGTACATAGCAGTGGGCGGCGACCTTCCAGATGTTGACACGATGTACTACGTTGTACCCTGCCCACCTCCTCACAAACCCCGCCTCCTTTTTGGTGTACATTTTTAATTGTGCTAAATACAAGCTAACTTATTAATAGGTACTGTAGTTATGGGAGTCAGGGCTTGAAGTGGGGGGCCCACATGCGGACCCCTACATGCCACTGGAGTGGTTTGTGGCTGTGTGACGTATTGTGTGACGGTGGTGTGTGACAGGGTACTGGCGTGAAGAGGAACCGAACACTGGGACTAAAATTTTTGAAGAAGGCAGCTGACATGGTGAGTGTGTGTGTGTGTGTGTGTGTGTATGTGTGTGTGTGTGTGTGTGTGTGTGTGTGTGTTTGTGGTTTTGACTGAGTAGTAGCTAAAGAAAGCGCTCACATTCTGTGTGGAATGTTTAGTGTTTTTTGTGCACTATGTGGACAAAAGTATTGGGACACCTACACATTCACAATACAGTGTTGGTGTCTAAGTGTAGTGTGTGTTTCCCTCCCTGTGGTTCTCAGGGTTCTGTGGCTGCTCTGAACGGTCTGGGCTGGTACTACAGCACTTTGGAAAAAGACGACAGGAAAGCCGTGCACTACTTTGACCTGGCGGCTCGTAATGGCAGCCGGGACGGGGTCTTCAACCTGGGCGTTTACCACCTAAAGGGGGCCCACCCAGACAGACCGGGGAAGAATGAGGTAGGCATGGAGGTGGAGGGACAGATGTCTGGTAAACAACAATGCCAAAGACCAAGGAATGCTAACCCAGCTAACATGTCCATGTGGGGCCTGTACAGGTAGCCGAACTAGGGACCAGAAGGTTTTGTTGACCCTCTACATTGACCCCACATATGGATGCCCACCAGGGACCAGCATGGGTCAAGCATGGGCCACATATGGGTTGTACATGGCATACAGGGCCTAGATAGGACACTTGTCAGGCCCATTTGGGAACGCATGTACAAACCCACTCAAAGCCTATGCCCACCTGGAACCCACCTGGAACCCACCTAGCCCACGTTCCACCTGTGTGAGCCTCACATGATCATGTTGGCTGAGCAGTTTGTGTTTCATAGTTTAACTAAGTGGGTCTGGGTGGTCCCAGACAAGCTCTCTGAGAAGGATTGTGTGTGCTGTGTGTTTCAGACGGCTGCATTTCAGTGTTTCCTGAAGGCCGGCCAACTGGGACACGTGGAGGCCGCAGTGGAGGCCGCACTGTCACTCTCTAGAGGAACCTTGGCAGGGGTCCGCAGAGACCCTGAGAAGGCTGTGATGTATGCTCCTGAGTTTAAAAACATATAATTATCAAAAAATATTTTTTAAATTTATTAAGCTATAAAGTAATTGAATTTTGGGAGGAGAAGGAGGAGCCTGAACATGCCTGAACGTCACCGCTACCACCCCGTCACATACCTTTACTTTTGCCCTATGTCTCAATCCTAGCTCCACTTATCAGAGGGGTGTGTCCTTCTACCACAAAGACCAAACTCTCAGTTCTTAATTTTGGTCTTTTGGTTTTTGATCCAGCCTACACATAATGGACAAAAGTATTGGGACACCTGCTTGTTTAGTGTTTTTTTTGACATCAAAAAACTCCTGCTTTTGTTAGAGGAGTAACTCTCTCTACTGTCCAAGGAAGAAGAAGAAGAAATAGGCTTTCTACTAGATTTTGGAGGAGAAGCATTGCTGTGAGGATTTGATTACATACAGCGACAGGAGCGTTAGTGAGGTCAGGATGTTGGATGATCACCACCACCCCACCTTAATACTCCCCATTTCTTCCCAACTCTTCCTAAAAGTATTGGATGGAGCTCTACCATCCATCATTCCTTCCTCATCTCCAGAGCTCCACATGCCTGGGGACCTTTTACCCCTCTAGCCCACGTCTAGCATTATGAGGCACGGTGCCAAAAAGGTTGATCTGCTCCAGAGAGGCCAGTTCTATTGGCAGCACTTCTCTAGAGGGACTAGACAAGCTGTGACCTCACTGTCAGCGATGGTAGTAATCTAAAGTTGCAGATCAGAGTTGTCCACAAATATTTGGACGTGCAGCGTATGTATGTATGATAAGACGTGAGCATTGCTTTGGTTTTAGTGTCACTGTCTGTCTCCACAGTCTGCTGAAGCAGATCAGCGAGAAGAACGGCTACCTGGGCTTCACTGTCCGAGAAGCTCTAAAAACGTACCAACGGGGCTCCTGGTGAGAGACACTTTCATCCATTCATCCGTATTCCTGTTGTAGGTGACTTGACTTGGTTAAAAATTTCACCACAACTTCTGCTTTTACCGATGTTCTTAACAGGTCAGAGTGACCAAGCAGTTTTTCTGAAACTGTTTGAGTTCATGATATATATGTGTGTGTGTGTGTGTGTGTGTGTGCTGTGTTTTGTAATAGGGATGAGGCTCTGGTGAAATACGCTATGCTAGCAGAGACTGGTCTCGTTGTGGCGCAGAACAATGCCGCCCACCTCTGTGAGGTAATCCTGCGTCTACTGAAGCACCTTTCATCCAGCGTTACACATGCAGTGCTTCACCTTGTACCACAGTCAGGCCCGAGGAACCACTAAACGGCCTCCAAATATCATCGTGGCATTGAGACTTCCCAACAACAATGTAATGGTGGTGTCTGAAAGAGCCACATAACCACCAGACCAGGCCTATAAAGAGATGCTTGGTGAACTTCCCCAGTGACCTTCAGTTTAGCTGTGGAGCCGTGAAGCTAATGTAGCTAACGAGTCATGGAAGCTTATGACCACCAGTTAGCGTTGGTAGCGTTAGCAAAGTCCAGGAAACCTGCCATCACATAGCTACAACCTCATTTCCTCCTTTTCACGGCAGGTGCTGAAGCATGACTCCAGCTGCCAGTGGAGGTATCATAACTACTCCACCTATAACCACGCTCCTCATGAATCTGGTAGGTTCCCAGCCTGCTATTTTAGCTTTACCTGATCAGCCATAACATTAAAAACACCAGGGTCCCTCTTGTGCCACCGAGACAGCTCTGATCTGTTGAGGCATGGACTCTTGGACACAAGACCTCTGGACACCTTTAGACATCCATGAGCATCAGTAAGTCATCAGTAAGTTCCTTGGAGCACTTTTGGTAGGTACTGACCACTGCACACTGGGCACACCCTTGGCACACCCTTGCCTGACGTTTTGGAGATGTTCTGACCCAGTCAGTCGTCCAGACTCAAAGTTTGGCTCTCTTTTCAAAATGTCTCAGATTTCAGCTTCCATCCCATCATCCTCAAGATGTACATATACATGTACACTGACCAGCCATAACATTAGCACCACCAACAGGTGAAGGGGGTGTACGTATTAGGCAGTGAGTGAACAGTCAGGTCTCGAAGGTGATGGCGATGGACGCAGGAAAAATGGGTTCTGACCACTTTCAGAGGTCTTGAGGAGTCCATGCCTCTAACGGCCATGTCATTTGGTGGTGGCACAAGGAAGACCTGCTCAGTATTATAGCAGGTGGTGGTGTATATAGAAAAAAGGCTTGTGTAGCACTGACATCCCCATTTCCCACCAGGTCTGCTGACGATGGGGGATCACTACAGTGCTGTTGGTGATATGGTAAAGGCTATAGCGCTGTATAGCAGAGCAGCACTACAGGGCAGTCCTCAGGTAACCTCACCCCTTTGCCTCTAACTGCATGTGTAGATGCCGTATCCTCAAGCCGGGGATACACTACCCCATTTCTACCCTGATTTTACCCCCCATATGTGCTGTGTGTTGTTAGCTGTTATCTGCTGTTCTGTTCATGTTCTCAGGGAATTTACAACCTGGCAGCTCTGACTGCAGAAGGATACAGCATCTCCAGAAACGTTCTGGAGCAGATGTGGATCCCGGCGGAGCTGGACAAGAGCACTGTGGTGGAGAGACTGTTACTGAGGTGTGGACTTTGGATACTTTTGACTGTACCATCAAATTCTCATGATGTTCATCTGCCTCCTCCATTCACATTTGTGTACGTTCTATGTGTGGGCAGTGGTGGGTCAGTGGTTAGAGCACTGGGGTCTGGATGACAGGGTTTCTAAATGCATCAGGGGCGGCATGGTGGTGCAGGAAGCCCATTCTTAAAAATTCTTTAAAAGGTTCTTTGAGTGATGCCATAGAAGAACCATGTTGAGTGGCATTACTCAAAGAACCTTTTGAAGAACCATGTTTTTGAGTGTGAGGAACCTTTATATTGTTAGAGAGCCATTACATCAAATGAAGGTTCTTCACACTCTCACATTTTTATAACAATCATGGTTCTTCATGGAACGAAAGGTGGTTCTGCTATGGCATCACTCGAAGAAACCTTTTGAAGCACCTTTATTTACAAGGTTCCTCGTGTGTTGTTGTGGGTGGATCCTCGGTCCTTGCTGTCTGGAGGAGTGTGGTGTCTTCTCCTAGTGTCCTCACGGTTCTCCAGGTGAATTGGCCATGACAAGTTGTCCCCTAGGTGTGAGTGAATGGGTGTGTGTGGTACCCTGTGATTGGCTGGCAGTCTGTCCATGGGATATTCCCCAGTAATGCGCCCAGTAATTCTGGACCGGCTCTGGTTCCACTTCTAGGTGTTCTAGGTGTATAATCACACTGTGTTCTCTGCTGCCCTCTGCAGGTGCAGGGAGGTTGAGGGCGCGAAGGACGACTTAAGCCCGTGTTCTCTGGCTCTGTTCGGGATGCAGGTGGGAAAAGCATGGCGAAACTTGACCCGCAGCAGCACGCAGCTGACCGTGGTCTGGGGAAGCCTCACCGTTCTCCTCTTGTTCGTGCTGGCCATCGGGACACAAAGTGCTCTGTGTAAGCCGATCTCCTCCACCTTACAGTTCTTCTGTAAACTGTCACAGTCTAGCAGCAGCATCAGCTGCGTTAGACGTAGAGCTCCTGATGAATGCATTGACACAATGACACAGATGTGCAAATGCACACACATACATAATAGAGCAGTATAGAGCCAATAGAGCCAATATGAGCCAATATGTGCATCTGGACAAGAGGGGTGTATAAAGCCCCCCAGCAGCATTGAGCTGTAGAGCAGTGGAAGAACTGTGTTCTCTGGAATGATGGATGATGGAGCTCCATCCAGTACTTTTGGGATGATTGGGGAGTGGATGAGGTGGGGTGGTGTCGCTGAATGCAATCTGATCCTCACAGCAAATTTTTGAATACCTAAGAAACAATGAATGAGTAGGTGTCCCAATACTTTTGTCCATATAGTGTATTAGCTTGTTGTGGTGGAAAGAGGGCAAAAATAAAAACAGTTATGATGTTAATCAGTGGTTGCAATCTTTATGTATTGATTAGAATAATTAAATAATAAATTAATTAATACATAAATAATTAATTTATACAATTGTTTTCCTCCAGCCCACTACTCTGCCGCTCACGCTAACCAGTCATCAGTGAGGCAAAGAGATCCTGTCAATCAAGCAAGCATGGAAACCACACTGGACGCAGCAGCTGTCCATCAAAGTGGCCGACCTGGCGCGATTCAGATCGGACGGCCACTGCGGGAGGCAGCTGACCTGGTGATCACGGCCACTGGAGTGTGTGTATGCGCCCTGTGTGTGATGCTTCTGACTCATCTGTTTTGAAGGAGGAGACCTGATGGTGTGGAGCTACAGGAGAAAGGGTCCATGTTCACACTGAGGCCTCTCAGAACGTTCTCAAAAGGTTCCCAGAAAGTTCTCAGAAGGTTCTCAGAAGGTTCCCAATTGGGCTACCCACACAGGCCCCACATGGACATGTTAGCTGGGTGGTTGACCAGCATGACCACCATCAACATGCAACATACGCTATGCTGGTCAAGAGCTAGCTAGCTTGCCAGCACAGGGTGTGTTTCTGTCTAGATGAGCAGCCTTTCAACCACCTTAACCATCAAAGACCAGCTTGGACCATCTGGGGCTGGGTTTTAGAAATTTTGAAGTTTCGAACGGGAGCTGCTAGGCTATCTAATTTCTGTAAATACATGCTCATAATTTGAAGTTATTTGTTATGTAAAGGTCTACATACAGAAAAAGTAGACAATCAGCAAATGATGATCTGGAAGACTGGAGGTTTATGGTGCCCATCAAGTCATTTACTGCCTGTTAAATTTTAAGGGAGAACGAGAGGTTGGCTAGTGGTCAAGGCAAATGGTCAGATATGAATTCTGATTGTTTTTAGAACATGAAACACTGCAAACATCATTAAGTAAAATGACAAAAGTATTGGGACAACTGCTCATTCAGTGTTTCTTCAGAAATCAAGGGTATTAAAAAGAGATTCCTGCTTTTGTTGGAGGTCTCTACTTACTGTCCAGAGAAGAAGAAGGCTTTCTACTAGATTTTGGAGGAACATTGCTGTGAGGATTTGACTGATTGCATTCAGTGCCGTCAAGATGTTGCACCATCCGTCATTTCAGAGAACACAGTCCTCCCACTGTTGCTGGTAGGCTTTATACCCCTCTAGCCCACGCCTGGCATTAGGCAGCATGGTGCCAATAGGTTGATGTTCATCTGCTCCAGAGAGTCCTATTCTGTTCTATTGGCAGCCCTTCTTCTCTACAGGGACTAGACAGGGACCCTGTACCATGCTGTGAATTCGCGGACTGCTGTGCTTTACTGCCCTTGCCTTCAAGAAGCACATCTTTGGAGTTGTTGGAAATCATGAGGAGCTTCATCCACTGGTTCTGGTTCTGTTATTGATCTTGAGCTGAACCAAAGACATTAGTAACTTTTTCTAGATCTGTTTGCAGATCAAGGCCTAATGCGTAATAAGACCGGACGAGCGTAGAAGTATGCTTGGCCCCACTGATTAAGCTGATAGTTAACAGGCTCCCAGCTCAGGAAGGTGGCTCATTTATGGTCAGGGAAGTCCATACCTGAACAAGAACACAGGCTCCGGAGGTCCGGCTGATTAAAGTTTAAGGCTGTCGTTTATGGTTCTGCAGGATCTAGGTCACCCTCAAGAGCTTGATTTCGTGGAAGTTCTTTTAGTGCTGATAGTAGTGTTGTTATTATCATCATCATCGTCATCATCATCATCATCCAATCGTCACCACTGTCGGATCCCGGTCTACATAACTACAACCACTGGAAATACCAGTGACAAGCAGTCTGGGTCAAACCAGTACAGGACAGAGTAAAGCTAGTATGACAACACTGCAATACACTGAAATACAGTGAGAATCTCCTTCTTCGCCGCTAGAGGGAGTCAAAGCTCTGTGAATGATCTGCTATGTGTGCACACCATCAAGCCACCAGGGGGAGCACCAGCTGCACTTATTGAGGAACAGATCTACAGCTCTACAATGACAAGGTGGTACACTACTAATAATCCCACGCTTTAATGGCTGATGACTCACAATAGTTATAATACTGATGATAGTGATGATGATGATGATGATGAAGAAGAAAAATAAACGTGGGGAAATAATACTTTTATGAAGTAGCTTGTGATAAGGAGAGTCACGTGTCTACTCTGATTTAATTATTTGATTCTAATAATTTATTTTTTATTTTGTTTGTTTGTTTGTTTGTTTATTGAAAGCTAAATACCTAAATACTTAGAAATTGTAGAACTTTAATCCCATACCTGGATGAAACCATTATTATTGTTATCTACATATACATCCATCTATCCATCCATCCATATATCTATCCTTCCACCCAACCATTAATCACCCCATCACTAAAAGCTGACTCTCTATAAATGCTCTATGAAAATTATATAACTTTAATCTCTTACCTGGGTAAAACAACTATTATTGCTATCTATATATTCATCTATTCATCCATCCAACCATTCATCAATGCATCTACCCACCGTTGAAAGCTGACTCTTCTTAAACGCTCGATAGAAATTGTATAACTTTAAAGTTATACATGCAATTACTATTATTCCATTCCATCCATCTATCCATCCATCCATCTAATCACCCCTGCATCTACCCATCATCGAAAGCTCCTTAAACTCTTTTTAGATATTATATAACTTTAATCTCTTACCTGGATAAAACAACTACTATTGCTATCTATATATTCATCTATTCATCCATCCTTTCATCCATCCAACCATTCATCAATCCATCTACCCACCATTAAAAAGCTGACTCTCCTTAAACGCTCGATAGAAAACCTATAACTTTAATGTTATACATGCAGTTACTATTATTGTTATCTATCTGTCCTTTTCATCTATACCTTCTTTCATCCATCCATCCATCTAATCACCCCTGCATCTACCCATCGTTGAAAGCTGACTCTCCTTAAACTCTTTATAGATATTGTATAACTTTAATCTTTTGCCTGGATAAAACAACTATTATTCGTGTCTATATATCCATTCATCCATCCATCCTTCCAACCATCCAGTCATCCATCTACACACTGTTAAGGCTGACTGTGCATAAATAGTTTATAGAAATTGTATAACTTTAATGTCTTAAATGCAATAGTAACTATTTTTTATCTATTTATTCACATGTCAATCCTTCTGTTCCTCCACCCATCCATCCATCCTTCCATCCACCCATTGTTAAAAGCCAACTGTCCCTAAATAGTTTATAGAAATTGTATAACTTTAATTCTTAAACGCGACGATAACTTTTATTGCTTTCTATTTGTCCATCTGTCCATCCACCCTTCCATCCATCCATGCATCCCTCCATCCTTCCATCCATACATCTACCCACTGACAGTCCCTAAATGGTTTATAGACGCTGTATAACTTTAATGTCTGAAATGCGACAATGACTATTATTATTATCTATATACCCATATTTCCATCCATCTGTTCTACCTATTATTACAACCTGACTCTCCCTAAATGCTCCATAAATACTCTATAACTTCAATCTCTTAAATAGGCACAATAACTGTAATTGTTATCTATATATCCATCCACCCATCTCCCCATGGTTAAGGGCTGCCGCTCCCTCTGAGCTCTTCAGGAATTACATAACTTTTGCCGACTACCTGTGGAAAAATGCCTGCTCCCATAATGTTTATGGGCCTGCTATTGGGCCTGGCGTCCCACTGTACAGTACGCTCAGGTATCCTTTAAATTGTGTCACTTTACTGCTTCCCTGATGGGTCCGATTAGATTCGCCAACAACTGAGGCGACTGAATTGGCACGGCTTCATGAGTACACGTCCCGCTCCACGCCAGATTTGATATCTAAACTATTATTCGGCCCATAGCACATATAAAGAGCTGCTACGACGTAGAGCACGTTATACGTCACGTTGTTTTCTACGCGTCTACGCGTCCGTCTGACTGCGCAGCAGCAGCGACGTGACGGTGTTGACGTGACATCATGATGGTGTCCATGTTTAGAATGCTAGCTACATTTGCTGTGCTAAAAGGTCAGACTTGGGTTGAGCGTAATAACAAGGCCCCTGTGTTTTCCCTTGTTGTTTTGTCCGCATACAGACGTTATTGTGCTCCATCAGCGCTGACTCCATTGGTGGAAGTTCATGGAAGGGAATACCTCAGCCTCCACGGCCTGGTCTCTGACGTCACCGGTGTGGTTGTTTTTGGGGTTGTTGTTTTTTTTTACACAGAGAGAGAGAGAGAGAGAGAACACCACCTAGGCCTTCCTCCCCGGAGTCTTCCTGGCCATAACCGTATCTGTATGAACGTCTGTAATTTACCTTTGAGGTGACATAGAAAAACACGTATAACTACTATTTTTGTCCATTAAGGGGGTCATTCAAGGACAATAACAGTCATTTAAGTCTTAGCTGCGCACAACAAGAAACTTTTGCTTCGGGGCCGTCCGGGCCTACACAGAGCTATTCCGTACGGACTGATCCCGTTAGCCTCCTCTTTTTTTTTTTTTTAATCTCTGAGCAGCCCGGGCCTGATGAGTATACAGCATTCAGATCACAACACACAGCCAAAACACAGCGAGGCTCATGCTCACGTACCTCGGAGCAGATTCCTGCTGATTCTGCATGTCATGCAAATGTCCGGGGTCCGTTAAAAACAAACATGTTATGTGAGACGATGGGCGGGCGGGCCGCCCATTCCGCTTAATCTCCAAGATGTTTCGCTTTCAGTAAACTTCACCCTTCACCGCACTTTCACCTTCTAACACCTGCCCCAGTGTTTCAGTATGTCGAGTGTGTCCGACTAGGCAAGCCAAAGCAAGCAGCTGGTCAACTGCACTGTTAAACGTAGAGGGTTCTTTAGCTCCTAAGGTGCTTTTAGGACTTCTAAAACAAAGCAAATCCAGTAATTGAGGACATGTTTGGCAAAAACCAGACAGAGCATTTGAGCATATCAACTGTGAAGCGTGGAGGTCATGGTTTGGGGCTGCTCTTCTGCAGCAGGACCTGGAGAGCTCTCCAACATATCCAAGAATCCACTGGGAATTCCTTATTGTATCTGATGGCGTTTGAGGGATAGCGAGATATAGCGGTTATAGTTTGTTGCTACAAAGGTTTCTTAGGGTTCTTCAGTAACAGCAAATGGTTCTGTAGAGCAGTGGATCTTCTCCAAGATCCTAGAGTATATTTTGTACTGTGATATAATTTTTTTCCATATTGCCCCCAGACTTGTTACAAACCTCAGAGTCAGTCATTAAATGTACATTCAAATTGACAAGAAGGACAAAGTCACGTCTGATGGAGGACAAAGCCATTCCTGATGCCAAAACGAGGAGCTCAGCAAGTACAAGGGTATGGATTACCAGATTACCAATAAGAAACCAGAGCACCAAGAACACACACAGAAACGGGACTCAACGGCTACCTTCAGAAGCTCCGAGGCCCAAGGCCATCCCAAGTGCAGAAGAAGCACAAAGGAAGCATTGGAGAAGAGCTCTGCACATACCACAGATACACACACAATAAGAGATCTGTAGTACTGGAGAAAAGGGTTCTTTGACCTAAATAGTAAACAGTGGAACCTTTTTAGTGCTGTATGGAGCCTTTTTTTTCTTCATAGAATCATCTACACTGTTGAAAGTATGGGTTTCTTGAGGAACTTTGGGAGGTTCTTCAGTTCTTCCAATTGTTCTGTGGAGGAACATCTTAAGCCGCTTTGAGGAACCTCCAAGAACAAGGTTCTTTAAAGGTTCCTTAAGTTGATCCACCAGAGAATACATTGAAGAAATGGAAGAATCTCCAAAGGTTCTTCAAGGAACAGTGTGTATGAGGTCATCCTTGGTTCTGTAGAGTGTAGAGAACTGCCTTCACTAAAAAAACCCTTCTTAAAAGTTGTAGCATGAATGGTTGTGATTTCCTTTAGAAATCATGTTTCAGCAGATCCACAGAAGGAATGTTATGATAAGATTTTAATTTTAAGGTGCCTAGAAACTCCTGGAGGTGCCTGCAGACACATGCTCAGTGGTTCCTCGAAGAACTTCTGCAAAAGCAAGTTCCCAGAGGGTTCTTCCAGTGCAGTAATCTGTAAGAACCATCTAAAAGATTGTGTGTTGTAAAGGCGTAGCCTGGCGAACCCACAGAAATTTATTCAAGATAAATTCTTTGATCAAGTAAAATTATAGTTCTTCTACCTACAGCCTCTCAATCTACCCATTGGCCTCTTTTGCTTTTCTTCTACAGTCTGATTGAAGGGTTTAAAAGCCAAAGACAAAAGACACACTTGGTCTTTGAGATCACAAATGATAGTTTACCGAGCCTTTGTCTTCGAGCGATGAGTCCCTCGCGTCCACAGGCTCTGAAAACAGTGTTTAAGGCAGCTTTTACTTTTACGATCAGAAGGCGGTCGTGACAGAAACAAATATGGCGCAATTGTGAACCCGGTGCACCATGTCAGATGTTTATAAGAAAAGCTCCCTCCGTGCACAGATATAGTCCTGATTACTCTCCAGGTGAGCTGATTTGGTGTGCGCTCTAATAGGTGAGTTATTAAAGAGCTCGGTTACTCAATCTGAGGTAATGTGCTGACATCTCTGGCATTGTCTCAGTCAGCATTCAGGCCGTGCAGTCCTCCAAAACGGTCTTTTTCTGGAAAAGCAAGAGTCAGAGAGTCTAAAAGCGTCTGAAATCAACAGCCAAGGTTGTGGGAGAAGGTTGAGAAGTTCACGAAAGGACAGATTTCCCAGAGCAACTCTTGGGATACAGAGCTGAGGAACGTTCCTCAAAGCTGAGGAACATCTCTGAACGGCCCCTTACATGTGAACATCTGCTGTAAACCTTCTACGCAGTCTTTCGCTAGTCATGTCCTAGCTAATTCTCCAATTCTCCTGCCAAGCTGGGAAGGTAAAGACTAACACTAGCCCCTAAAATGACTACAGCTGCTGCTAACGCCTCATGGATGATGGGTTCCTGTGCTCTCCTTGCTTGACCAATCCCAGTGTAATTGTCCTGTGGTATTGCCAAAGATTGAATGTGTGATCTCACAAAGATAACCCCCAGATGGCTGCACTACTCAGGACTCTCGAAAAGGCTCACGACCCCAAGTTCAAAATCCAAGATGGCCAAACTGCACATCCTCAGTGGTGAAAGCAGTGGTGTTATATAGTTTATAAGCACTGCTTTGTTGTTTGTGTCCCATTAAATCAGCCAGTGCACTCAATACTGGCCTACTTCTACCTCTGGACGTGTTTCCATGGTGCTTGCAGGTGCAAAATACAGCACAATGCATTGTTATCAACCGGTATCGCTAGCAATGCGAACAATGCTAATCTTGGCTATAACAAGGGGGACATATTTTGGTTAGATTTGACATAAAACACCATTAAAGCCATTTTTTGAAAATGTTTAGAAATAGGAACTGCAATGCGGACAACTAAGGTGCCTGGAAGCTCCTGGAGGTGCCTGCAGACACATTGACAGTGGTTCCTCAAAGAACATCTGCAAAAACAAGTTCCTGGTCAGCTGTAATTTGCTCCATTTCTCCAGAGCAACTTAGAAAAGTCGTGCTTCACCGTTTACTCGGAAAATACCCTTAGCTAGTTTGTATCGGCTAGGATCCAAAAGCCTCTTAGCTTAGATACTGCCAAATCCAGAAGTCAGTATGGAGACCTTAATACTCTAATACACACTACACGTTGCCCAGGTACTCTCGGAAGAGGAGGGTCTTTAGTCTACGCTTAAAGACAGCGAGCGACTCCAAGGTGACGTCCGTTCCACCCTTCTGTACCAGGATGGAAAAAAGTCCGTTCCCTGGAAGTCCCTTCATTGGATTTTAAGGGATGGCGGGTCGAGCCGAGCCGTACTCGAAGCTCAAAGGGCTCTTGGTGCAGATCGACTTTTGACAATCGCCATCAAGTACGGAGGGGCTGGTTGGGCCAGTCTTGGCTTTGTAGGCCAGCCCTGGTTTGAATCTATTGACCTGGGCATTAGCTGCAGGAAGCCGGTGAAGAGAGAGAACGCAGGGTAAGACAACAAAGCATAGCTAGCTAGGGTCACGCTAACATGAACTGAACAAGATAGCCAGCTTGATGCACTAGGCGGTTATTTGCAGTGTAGCTTTGGCTAATATTAGCTGGCTGGCTAGCGAACTAGTGAGCTATTAAAAGTCTCATCAGTCCAGTAAAAGCACTGCTGTTGCCAATTGTGTACTAATTAGCAATACTGGCTAGTTTCTGAGTATGTGGTATGTGCTATGGAGAAAGGGTCAAAAGTAATTGGACGGTTTCCAGGTCATTTTGGAGCGTTTTGGATCTATTGGTCCGTTCATCATAAAAGTTGCACAATCGATTGTTGAAGAACGTTACAATAATAGGGTTTTAATTTTAAGGTGCCTGGAAGCTCCTGGAGGTGCCTGCAGACACATTCCTCGAGGTTCCTCGAAGAACCTCTGCAAAAACAAGTTCCTGGAGGTATGCTTAAGGGTTCCCCCACACAGCTACGCTAAAATGATGGGTGACCAGAGTGTCAGTCCATGTGAAGGCAAGCTATTGTTCGTTAATTAATGTAGAATATTTTTCATGACAGGCCTCAATCGAGTGGAGAGGGAAACTGCAAGCCTGGCTTTAAGTCTGGATAATATTGGGCTGGGTGCCAATAAGCTTAGTAGGGCGGTACTGAGGGCATCTCTCTCTTTCTCTGCAGAAACAGAAGCTTGGAGTTTATGATACTAAATCGTTTAATGGCTAATAAAAATGAACTGATAACCATTCGTTAGTCATAATCATCAGAAGGGCTTACTGTAAGAGTGAGAGACTCAGCAGAAAGGAGACCTTGCGGGAGTTGTAAAGATGGATCAAGTCAAACAGGAATGCCGCGACTGTTAAAGCCGACCTCTAGCCCTGTTTGCAACTTTCCGTGACGTGATTCCTGCCAAGTCTAATAATAATAATACTAATAATCACGCTCTTCAAAAGCTGCACCCGCAGTTTACCTACTGCCATTTATTAATACTGTTCATGAATCAGAAAGAAAACTATTTGACCTTAGCGTGACCCAGCGAATTTACTGGTTTCTAAACTGGCCTTTCCAGAGCCGACCCAAGTAATACTTCAATTACGTGGCTGCTTAGGGCGCCAACGCCCTAATCCACCCGGGGGCCCCCAAGAGCACCGATATATCATGATAAAAAAAGCTATATTTTAAAAATAACAGAGCCGACCCAAGTAATACCCGAATTACGCATCCGCTTAGAGACCCAACGACCAAATCCACCATGGGCCCCCAAGAGCACCGATATATCATGATAAAAAAGCTATATTTTAAAAATAACTGAGCCGGCCCAAGTAATACTCGAATTACGCATCTGTTTAGGGCCCCAACGCCCTAATCCACCCGGGGCCCCCCAAGAGCACCGATATATCATGCTAAAAAAAACTATATTTCAAAAATAACAGAGCCGACCCAAGTAATACTCGAATTACGCATCTGTTTAGGGCCCCAACGCCCTAATCCACCCGGGGGCCCCCAAGA
Organism: Salminus brasiliensis; assembly: GCF_030463535.1. Classification (NCBI taxonomy): domain Eukaryota; kingdom Metazoa; phylum Chordata; class Actinopteri; order Characiformes; family Bryconidae; genus Salminus; species Salminus brasiliensis. The sequence goes on along the minus strand of NC_132891.1, from coordinate 33,405,931 downwards.
GCACCAATATATCATGCTAAAAAAGCTATATTTCAAAAATAACAGAGCCGACCCAAGTAATACCCGAATTACGCATCCGCTTAGAGACCCAACGACCAAATCCACCCGGGGCCCCCAAGAGCACCGATATATCATGATAAAAAAGCTATATTTTAAAAATAACAGAGCCGGCCCAAGTAATACTCGAATTACATGGCTGCTTAGGGCCCCAACACCCAAATCCACCCGGGGGCCCCTAAGAGCACCAATATATCATGATAAAAAAGCTATAAATCCTGCTGCTGGCAAATGCAGATATGCACCGCTTGGGCAGTGGATAAAGGCCCGGGCGCTTTAGGGTAGTGGAATGATGAAGCATCTGGTGCTGAGCTGGTGGTATGGAGGGCCCCCCAAAATAAATATCTGCTTAGGGTCCCATAAAGGCTTGGGCCACCACTCTTCTTCCTGGCCAGGGTCATGTTGGGTCCATAACCTACCCAGAATCACTGGGTCCAAGCCAGTTTGTCCAAGCCAGAAAAACCTGGGTTCTTTTGGTGGCAATGCCATAATGACCTCAAGCTGAATTTCCTGACCTTTCACTGACCTTCTAGTCAACCACCGTTAGCAAGACTCTTAGCCTCCTTTTTCACTGTCTGTACCCTCACTAGACTATACCAACAATCTGTTGGTTCTAAAAGTATCTCCTTTTGTGCTTCATCAGAGCAAAGTTCTTCTCTGGAAAAAAAACATTTGATAGGGGATCAGATATCCAGCGATAGACCCCTCATAAAGCTGAGAAAAGCGCTACGCTAGCACAGCACAGGAGGCAGCTCGTGATAAGACATGATGTTATTAGGAAGATGAGTTAAGTGACCTGTGTTATCAGTGATACGGACACGGGAGGCTAAAAAGGTTCAAAGACATGATTTTGACTTTAGACCATCGCCTGTGCAAAACCTGCTGCTAGCGTAATGCTAACATGCACCAGCAGGTCTACAGGGTTTGCGGTGATATGCTTGGCGCTAGGCTAACAGGCGTGGACGTCCACTTTCTCATGCAGCAATGTCAAAAACAGTTTGTCTTGGACATCCGTCCCACGAAACGTCTTTAAAAAAAAAGTCACCACACAAATTCCACAAGTTCCCAGGTTTGAGAGACTAATTTGAGAGCTGCTCAGCTAGCCAGTAGCAATCCATGCTGCCCATAGATAACCACGACACCAGAAAGAGCTGACGTTAGTTAGTTAGCTAGCTGGCTAGCTAGCATATGAATGTGATAGTGGTGTCCTGTTGGGTTCAGTGGAGACTAGCTTACGTTACGTTACGTTGCAGTGACCGTTAGCCGGAAAGCCCAGAATGTCTTAACGCTGGCTGATGCCGTGAAGACTGGCTATGGGTCTGGCTAAGTCACACACTTGCTACCATATCTACGCTGGCTAGAAATGCTAGTGTTAGCCTGGTAGTTAGTAAGGAGAAGGGAGGTTGAGTTAGCAGGAGAGGTCAGCAATACCACCATCATGTACTCGGCACTGTTCGGCCACCCAATCCATGTCCATTGGCACAAATCGGACAGGGGATGCTAGCCGGTTAGCAACAGCCCTTTTCAGAGAGAAGGCCACGAGGAAGCTATGGGGTGGTGGTCAGTTGCGAAAATGCAAAAAGTGGTGTTAGACTGGGAGGAGAAGGGGCTTCAGGTGTGGTCCTCCTTCCAAAATTCAGTTATTTCATAACCAGAGAACCAGTGACAACTACTGGTGGGACAAGAGAGGCCAGCTGGACTGGGATCTGTGGGGCCTAAAACCTTTACTGGGCCTCAGATGTAAATAGACTACTCCTAGACGTGCCCTTCCTCTGTTCTTTTACAACCACAGTCCCCAAACTCATACAGTACATTTCTACATTGTAAAACACATATATGGACAAAAGTATTGGGACACCTGTTCATTCAGTGCTTCTTCTGAAATCAAGGGTATTAAAAAGAGTTGTTGAAGTAACTTTGTTGCTTCATTGCTGTGAGGATTTGATTGCATTCACCAGCAGTGTGGTGAGGTGTATCGGATGGAGCTCCACTCATCATTCCAGAGAACTGTAGGGCTAGACAAGCTGTGCACGTGCATTTGCACATCAGTGTCAGCAGTGGGTGCAGCTGAAAGCAGTGTATGTATTATGTCAAAATGCTGTATGTACGTCCCACAGCGAGGGTTTTCAGCTCAGCTACCCGTGTAATCTTCTTATTTGGCCAGGTGGCGCGTGGCGTATAATTACTGCGATCCAAACAGGTAGTCTAGCGTAAACATTTAGGTAAAGATTAGATGCTAGCAGGTGGAGCGACGGGCGCTGAGAGCATCAGCTTGTTTGGAACATAACAATAATAGTGAGAAAACAAGCAAATTACACACACTCGTTACATTGACTGGAGGGGCTGCATTGTTTTTTTTTCCATAAGATACACCCTTAAAAATCAAGGTGCTTCAAATGGTTCTTCGAGCAATGCCATAGAAGAACCACAGTTATTCTATAAACAAAAAAAAAACAAGAAACATGGTTCTTTAGGTCAGGATGCTGGGGGGCTTTAAACCCATCTGTAGCCCATGCCTGCATCCTAGTCCTATTCTATTGGCAGTACTTCTCTACAGGAACTATGCAAGCTGTGTGTGTGTTTGTGTGCATATGAACATCTGTGTCAACAATGGGTGGAACTTAAAGTAGCTGAATGCATTTATTAGAAGGGGTGTCCACAAACTTTTGGACATATAGTGTATCAATGTTTGATCTGTATCTGTAGGCAAAGGTGATGTTATTGGAAGAAGTTAGGACCCCCCTATACCCTTATAGCTGGTATTTCCTCCTTTGGCTGAAAGAAGTGTGCAAGCCAGATGGGGCCCATGTTTAACCCCTCCTGGTCCCATCACTGACCCTGGTGGGCATCCATATGTGTGGCCAACAGGGAACCACTGACATGGAAGGACATGTTATCTGGGCACCCACCCACCACCCATAATACACCACAAACACCAGCTTCCTTTAAATATTTCTTTATTTACAGGCTGTACTTTACAGGTCGGACTGCTGTAAACTCCTTATATACAGTACAAGCAGACAGTCTACAGTGATCCTTGTCCAGCGGTCACGAGTCTTTGGAAATATGCTTCATAAAAACATACAAGAGCATACAAGAGTTCCCTAAACTTGTCACAACCGCAAAAATGGACATACATATTGTATAACACTTCAAAATCTGTGCATGCAAGAGTTTGTAAATTGAATTCTTTACAAATATTCAAAAATATAACTCTTTAAATAGGTTTAAACAAAAATATCTACTCGAGAAGGAACCAGGAAGGTCATCTCCATTTATAGTTTGTATTGCACGTCACTGAGATAGAGCCAGTAGCGAACATGGAGAGCTAGCGGCAAATATCCTAGAACTGCATGGTCAGTTCGCATAGGTTGCACATGTAGTGCTTGGTGTAACTGCTGAAAACCCCTCTTAAAAAAAGCTGAGACATAGAACCTGTGTGAAAAGCAGCTTTCTCAACGTTACGGTAGTACAGCCGGTGTTCTGCTATGGCTCTTGAGGAGCTGAGTCAGGTGTGTTAGAGCGGGGAAAGCGAAAAAGTTGCAGAGTATGAAGTTCCAGGATGAGGAACCGTTGAACTCAAGCTTCAAGGAGAGCGTCTATTGCTACAGATGGTTTTATGTAGTGTTCTCCAGCTCAATAGGTCCATTTGAGGTCTCCACTGGTTCTCCCAATACTTCAGAGGAACCATCTGGTGACCACAGAATAATAGCAAAGCCATTGAAGAAGAAGAGGAGGAAGAATGTTGCTCAGCTTCATTCAAGCCCCATAGAACATCAACATTGCCAATTATACTACATAACAAGCCATAATCTGTATGTGTATACATATATATAGAGAATATGACTAGCAGCTATACCCAGCTATATTCCATGCTACAAATGGGTTCCAGATACTGTTTGGATCTTCTCGTCCTCCACACAAAGGGCAGGGTTGTCGTACATCTCCAGCCCCTTCTTCGTCTCTGCCCCGTCCTCAGTCATGCCGCCCGCCTCTCCTTTCTTGCAGCATTTGCAGCAGCAGCAGCAGTGGGCTCCGCAGAAGCCCATGATGCTGGTCACCATGCGGTCCCACGGCTTGAGCGAGTGGAGAGGCCTGGGCAGGAAGTCCCAGCTGCGCAGCATGGGAGGCAAGAAGCGCGGGCAGCGTGCCTGCATGATGTTCACCACCACCACGAAGACCATCAGAATGACGATGGGCACCCCGACTCCCACCAGAACCTGCCAGCCGGCAATGGATAGCCCCAGCACCAACAGAGGCAAGATGAAGAAGCACAAGATGAGGTAGACTATGGCGAACCAGCGGTACTTGGCCGTGCGGTCGCCCAGGGCTTTGGCCAGGCGGATGGGCACGCGGGTGATGGGGATGGGGTACCACAGGAGGATGCCAAAGATGTTGAAGAAGAAGTGGCAGAGAGAGATCTGGAGGGAGAGGTCACAGATACTGATGAGGAGTCTGAACAATGTATATTCTGCAGTAGCTAAGCTGGCTTCCATGCTCCTAAAGGACCAGTATGGAGTGAGACTTCTTTAAGCCTGCCCAACCTTGCAGCAGTGGTTATGAGAGAATGGATAAGCCAGCTGATGCTGAAACCAGATGCTTCTGCAGATGCTATTAAGTTAATAAAGGGACAATGCATCTGCTACTGCCACTGTCTTAAAAACACTGTCTTAGACAGGCAAGAATGCAAGTCGTTTCGGTTAACGTAAGACGATCTGGGGAGCCTACCTGCAGAGAGTTGGCCAGTGTTTCTCCAGGACTCGCCATAGCTGCAAGAATAGCAGTCGTTGTTGTCCCGATGTTGGAGCCGAGAGTAAGAGGATAGGCTCGCTCGATGCTAATGACACCAATACCTGGACAAAAGGAATGGAAAGCATATGAACGTCCGCACAGCAAAATATATAATACAATGATATATCCAGTGAAATTAAAGATTAAACCCATACTGTTAATATACAGCTAGTGTTAATATCTTAAATATTTTAATATACAATATCTGTTAATACAGAATATCTGTTAATACATAGTTACTGTAAAAGTAATATCTGTCAATATGGAATATCTGTTACTGTAAATATAATGTATGTTAAAATACAACATCTGTTAATATACAGTTACTGTAAATATAATATCTTTTAATATACAATATCTGTTAATATACAATATATGTTAATATAATATCTGTTAATATAGAATATCTGTTAATATACAGTTACTGTAAATATAATATATTTTAATATATAATATCTGTTAATATATGTTAATATAATATCTGTTAATATAGAATATCTGTTAAAATAGAAAATCTGTTAATATATAGTTACTGTAAATATAATATCAGTTAATATAGAATATCTGTTAATATACAGTTACTGTAAATTTAATATATTTTAATATATAATATCTGTTAATATAGAATATCTTTTAATATACAATATCTGTTAATATAATATCTATTTATATAGAATATCTGTTAATATACAGTTACTGTAAATGTAATATCTGTTAATATACACTGTCTGTTCATATATAATATCTGTTAATATAGAATATGTTAATATAGAATATCTGTTAATATATAATATCTGTTAATGTACAGTAGTTAACAGACACAGTATAAAGGTACAAGCCTTTCTTTCCACAGTGATGAAATGTAAAGTGTTGATTACAGCGTCTTTGCTGGTTTTATGATCTCTATCAAATTGGGAAACACTGTTACATAACTATGACACCTCACAATAAACCTGCACAGAACCGTATAAAGGCTTATTCCACCTAGTGTCCGTTTTTATGATAGCATAGCATTTGCTGGGGTGAAGGTGCCAGGTGACAGCAAAATTAAACAATGAGCCTTAATAAGCGCTTATGTCGGCGTATGGAGCCTTCTGAATGCTCTTCAGTCAAGTCAAGTCAAATGTAACGTAAACTGCTCTGTCTCATGTACAGGCCTTTGAATGAAGTGTTTTAGCTGATGCTCACCAACAAGAGGTGTAATGGCGGAGGTGAAGACGGAGCTGCTTTGCACGATGAAGGTCATTCCCGCCCCCACCAGGATAGCGAGGTAACCCGTGACCCAGGCGAAGGGGAAGGGGAAATCTGAAAAAAGAGGAATGCAGCTCACTGTTACTCACATGCTCATCCTGAAATCAGGACCATGACCTGCTAAATATGACACAATAACAGTACTCTACTACTCACGACACTTCCCAAACAGCCCTGCGACATCGTCAGCAGTGTAGGGTATGTACTGTACACAGTCACAGCACAGTCATCCTTAAAAGTATGAGATCCTGAGGAACTTCTGGAGGTTCTTTCATTAAGGATCCTTAAGGAGCTCATACTTTTACTAGTGTATAAGGACGTTTGTAGGACGTTCACGGTGGAATATAATTACTGCCATGCCACTAAGGAACCTCTTCCGTGTTCTGGAGGTACCGTGAAGGTGGTACTCACGATACACATACAGAACAGTACTGTATATTGGGACATTATGCACTGTGATAATATCGTATTGTCATACTGATCAGCCCTGATGGCATCACCAAGAAGATATATTGTACCTAGGCTTTCTCTGTCACCTGCACAACACACACATATACATGCATGACATGCTCAGACACAGAGAGAGAGAGAGAGCCAGGCTCAGCTTTTTTGTACCTGTCTAGCTCATCAGACAGCAGGACGGGGGAACCTGCACTGACTATCATATAACAGGACATGCATGTGGTTTAAGATTAATATTAGGACTTTATAGGCATTGCACGGCAGTAAACGCACAAACACACACACACACATACATACACTCACACCAGTGATTAACCTCGGTGCCTAGGTAGCAGTTGAGGAAGCTAGGTCATGAATGTTGAGGGAGGAGAAAGCACTGTTCCCTCACTCTCCTCACCCCCCCCCCGGGGAATTGAACCAGCAACCTTCAGGTCCCGAGCTCGCTTCACAAATTTTTAGGCCCCTCAAAAAGGCAAAGAACCCTATATAGAGCCCTATTGTCTTTGAGCGAGGCCTAAAATTCCACCCTTTCACTTTTCTTTGAAGCCTGCCGATGATAGATAACACACACACACCTACACACACACACACACACTGTGCTCTCACAAAGATCATCAGAAATCCCCATGGATTATTATGCCTACTGTTTGCTTTGCTGGCAGAAGAATCTGTTCCTCTCCAGCCTTGGTTAGAGGAGTTAATCATTGGGCTGCCTCACCTGTGTTAAGCACCTTCTTGATGACGACGGCCACCTGGCCCTTGAGCATAGAGTTCAGCAGCTTGACGATGAGGATGAGGCAGGTACAGAGGACCAGCAGCGAAAGAGCCAGGAGGATCAGCCCAACGGCCAAATCGGGCAGATCTGTCGACACAAAGAGATGGGTACCTGCAACAAGAATGAGGGAAAGAGAGGAGGGACAAATGTTAAGGCAATGTGATTATTGATTACTGATCACAGGGTTGTGGGTTCAATACCCAAAGCTAAGCCCATGGGGCAAAGTCCTTAATTAGTATTATTCATTTTTTTTTAACCCTAATGCAGGGATTGTATTAGGGTTTTACTATTTTGTGTGGAGTCCCACAGGGTTCTATTTTAGGGCCTATAAAACTAATGTTAAATATGATAGCAATAACTGAAGTACTGAAGTGGAAACCCATGCAGTGTAATGAGCATAGGGTGGTGGGTGCACAACCCTTGTCTGCTAAGGCCTTTAATCTTATTCCTTGGATTAAAATATCATGTGGAGTCCCACAGGGTTCTAGTTTAGGGCCCATAAAACTAATGTTACATTTGACAATTGAGCAATACTGATCACAAGGTTGTGGGGTCAATACCCTGGTCTTGACCCTTGATTGTACAGCAAGCTAGTATGCTCACCACAAAAAGTCATGAGAAAATGGCTTGCAAGCATGTGCTCCAGTTTACACTCAAGCTTTTAAAGTGCAAGCAGCCATGAGGCTGATTTCTGATGACCAGTGAAGACGGGAAGGGCCTCGGGAAGCCCTACTACAACCAATGGACCATAACCAGGCTGGAATTTCAGCACCAATCTCAATGATCTGCGCTTTCGTTCTGATTAGCCAAATGCGACCCCAGACCAGGAGCCTTCCTGCTTGATTGGCTGGGTCTCTTTGTTTGCTTTTGATGGCCTCATGTAGTCCCGCCCTGGGAGAAGAATAAGCCCATTGAGCAGGTAGAGTAGAGGGAGAGGGGGTTGGGAGGGAAGATGTTTGCTGAATCATACAGCAATGAAAGAAAGCCATTGTCCCTGCAGCAGAGTGGCTGCTGGTTGGAGTTGTGGTCTAAGGGTTTGGGTGAGTGGTATGTCTTTCAGTGAGGCTGGTCTTTAATGACAGGCTGCACCTCAGCTGATCTAGACGTCTCGCAAAAACCTGAATATGACACGAGTCGCTCACATTTTGCTATGTTGATTGTTTCCGTTACGTTCTGCTGTGTCCATGTCTGGTTGTCCATCTCCCAGCAGGGGGCTCCGATGGTGCAGTTAGCTACTCCAGGGACCGTGACGTTCACCAGACTCTGAAACATCAGGAGAACGTTATTTGGACCATGTACACACTGGGAAAGATCAGAACTCTGAACTCATCTACATAATCTCTATGCATAGCAATGTCCATTATATGTCCAAAAGTATTCAGACACTATTACTAATGAGTGAATTCAGCTACTTGTTGCTGGCATTCAACATTGCTTGTGTAATCTTTGTAGGACGCTCTGGAGTGGCAACACATGAGCTTCACAAGGTCACAATGTCCAATGCCAAGCATCAGGGTCTGAAGCCCCCCATTTCTGGACTGTAGAGCAGTGGAACTACATACTCTGGAGCTCCATCCAATGAAAGAATTGGATGTTGGGGTTTCTACAAACGTTTGGATATGCTGTATATGGTATGGATAGGTTGGTGTTTCCAATGTTGGACTGTTTTAATTGGCCTAGTCAACCAGTGAAATTGCTTGTATCTCTTAAATGCCAACTTTCCCCAAAACCAAACAACCCTCTGAACTTTCAATGGAATTCCAAGCCATTTTGGAACATTTCTATTGGTCTATTCATCATGAAATGATGGACACAATGTGAAAATTAACCGCCAGGTTCACATTATGTCAAAAATCAAAAAATAAAAATGGGAATTTTGGCTTTTGAGTGAATATACAAACAATCATAAGCAGTGCTTTTGTTTTTTTTACTGTGGACTCAAGGCTGTTACATATTAACACAAAAAAATCTGTCGTTATATAATGCAACAATCACGGCATTCTGTAGAAGACCTATCTCCGCTATCTCCCTTTACGGTTGTAAATCATTTTCTGAGATTTTTCCCCCCAGGAATCCGAGAAAATGAGGAAACAGGAGTACAGTTTGTTCTAAGATTCTCATCCCTTACCGTGACCGTCTCCTTTTTACACCATGTTTTGATCAGGCTCTTGTTCCGAGCACTGGGGTCGCCGATTGCGATGTCGCTGATCACAGAACTGTCCAGCTGTTGAGTTGGAGAACAGAGGAACACGTGTCACAAGATAAAATTTCCGGCACAGATTTGTTATAGAAATGATTGAAACTTCACAATCTTAGTATATAATCAGCACATGCAGAGTGAGGTCAGCAGCTAATTCAGCGTCTAACAAGACTTCCACAGTATACAACTGTACAACTGTATAAAACAGTATTTCAGGGCTTCTTATTAACCGTTGTGGCTTTAGGGTTTGATTAGGGTGTTTGGATAAGTTTAGTGAGTCAAAGCTACAAGATACAGAACAATCTGCCGTGTGTGCAAAGCTCTCCCGAATAGGGCTAACCTAGGACCACATGCTGACCAGTCCATTCTAGTGAGTCATGTGGTTTGGAGTCAGAGAGATACTGAGGTATCTTATGAGTTCAGCCCTTTGTGTCATATCGTGTCACTGCCATGAGAACGCGTTATCTCTAAAATGGTGACTTAGTACAAGAAGAGAAACGTGCTTCACTCAACAATCCGACACCAAAATAGCCTGTTTTTGACCTTGTAGGTTTACGTTGCTTATCATATTAAGCATGATTCATCGTTTCACATCATTTAAAAGACTCAATTTTAGTTTTTTGCAATCTTTGACACATACCACCCATAATATTATTCATTTCACCTCCACCTCCAACCAAAACCCTTGTATCTTCTAGAGAGAAAACACTGAAGTAGATTAGCCACCATCTCTGAGGCCACGTCTAAACACTAAACACTCCACCGTATGAAGAAAAATGAGTTATTGTACGTGTATTTTAAACCATTATTTTATTTTGGCTCCTTGGACATGAGTGGTTTACCAGTTTAACAGAATAAGGGCCAAAAATGTCTTCGTCATATGACGAAATGTCCTAATTTTCATCATAGTAGAAATTCAAGTCTATCTATAAAATCAGTCAAATCCTCTTTCAAAACAATAATTTCATAATTTGACTCGTAACCTGAGAAAGAAATTAGCTAGCTAAGTCACTAACTAAGCTAATAACAGGCACAGCAGCTCTTTATTAAGCTCAGCTAAGGCTGCAGCTAACTCAGCTAAATGCTCCACAGTGAGGGAATGCTAGTTTGCCAGTTTAGCCAATGTAAGCTAGTAAAAAAAACAGGGGACGGGGGACAAAAGAGATAAGAAGGACGGGGGACAAAAGAAAGAGACCTAGAAGGAAAGGCTCAAACAGATGGAGAAGAATGGAGGAACATTTAAGTGTACTGATTTAGCTAAAGATGTAGCTAACTTAAATGCTGAGCAGTGAGGTAATGCTAGGTTGCTAATTTAGCCAATGTAAGCTAGCTAGTGTTGATGGAGAACAGAGGATAAAAGGGACGGGGGACAAAGGATATTTAACTAACATAAAAAAGGACATTTATCTAAGTTTAGTAAATGTAGCTAAAGCTGTAGCTAGCCTGGGTTAAATGTTCTATAGTGAAGGAATGCTAGCTAGCTAGAGTAGGCTAGTGCTGACAGAAAGGATGAAGAGAAGGAGAGGTTTATTAAACGTAGCTAAAGCTGTAGCTAACTTAAATGCTCAATAGTGAGGTAATGCTAGTTTGCCAGTTTAGCCAATGTAAGCTAGTAAAAAAACTTTAAAAAGGACGGGGGACAAAAGAGATAAGAAGGACGGGGGACAAAAGAAAGAGACCTAGAAGGAAAGGCTCAAACAGATGCAGAAGAATGGAGGAACATTTAAGTGTACTGATTTAGCTAAAGATGTAGCTAACTTAAATGCTGAGCAGTGAGGTAATGCTAGGTTGCTAATTTAGCCAATGTAAGCTAGCTAGTGTTGATGGAGAACAGAGGATAAAAGGGACGGGGGACAAAGGATATTTAACTAACATAAAAAAGGACATTTATCTAAGTTTATTAAATGTAGCTAAAGCTGTAGCTAGCCTGGGTTAAATGTTCTATAGTGAAGGAATGCTAGCTAGCTAGTGTAGGCTAGTGAAGAGAAGGAGTTTATTAAACTTAGCTAAAGCTGTAGCTAACTTAAATGCTGAGCAGTGAGGTAATGCTAGCTTGCTAATTTAGCCAATGTAAGCTAGCTAGTGTTGACGCTAGAAGGAAAGGCTCAAACAGATGGAGGAGGAAAAGGACATTGTATTAATTTTAGCTAAAGCTTTAGCTAGCCTAGGTTACATTGTCTATAGTGAAGGAATGCTAGCTAGCATATTTAGCTAGAGAAGGATAATAGAAGGTCAAAGGAAGAGAACAGAGGGAAGGTGAAGAGAAAGGAGTTATTAAACTTAGCTAAAGATGTAGCTAACTGAAATGCTCAATAGTGAGGGAATGCTAGCTTGCTAATTTAGCCGTTATAAGCCAGTGCTGACGGAGAACAGATGGAGGACGATTAAGAAACCTAGAAGGAAAAGCTTGAACAGGCCGATAGAAAAATGGAGGAAAATACAGGTGTATTGAATTTAGCTAAAGCTGTAGCTGTAGCAAAATGAACATAGTGAAGGTAGCTAAGGTAAAAATGACTTTAATAACTTAGCTAAAGATGTAGCAAAATGTAGCATAAATGCTCAATAGTGAGTGAATGCTAGCTAGATTACATTTTCTATAGTGAATGAATGCTAGCTAGCTAATCTAGCTAGTGTAGGCTAATGAGGCAACAATGAACATAGTGAAGGTAGCTAAGGTAAAAATGACTTTAATAACTTAGCTAAAGATGTAGCAAAATGTAGCATAAATGCTCAATAGTGAGTGAATGCTAGCTAGATTACATTTTCTATAGTGAAGGAATGCTAGCTAGCTAATCTAGCTAGCTAGTGTAGGCTAATGAGGCAACAATGAACATAGTGAAGGTAGCTAAGGTAAAAATGACTTTAATAACTTAGCTAAAGATGTAGCTAAATGTAGCATAAATGCTCAATAGTGAGTGAATGCTAGCTAGATTACATTTTCTATAGTGAAGGAATGCTAGCTAGCTAATCTAGCTAGCTAGTGTAGGCTAATGAGGGAGGGTAGCTAAGGTAAAAATGACTTTAATAACTTAGCTAAAGATGTAGCTAACTTAAATGCTCAATAGTGAGTGAATGCTAGCTTGCTAATTTAGCCGATATAAGCCAGTGCTAAGCCTAAATATAAGCCTAAAATGAAGGAAGGGCAAAGGTCGAGAGAAAAGACGGAGGGTAAAGTGAAGGAGTTTAAAATATTATAATATAATAAATACTGTGATATTATTAATTAACTAATTGACTAATTTCGCTAAAGTAGCCAGCAACCAAGGTAGACTTGGTCCCTCACCGCAATGATGTTCTTGGTGAGTGGTTCTGTGATGACTTTGAGCAGGTCTGGGGCATCCTGGCCCGTCTGGATGTGGAAGGAGTCGATGAGGAGTTTGGTGAGCTTATAGAGGACGCCTGTGGCCACTTCCAGAGGTAGCAGCACCAACACGGAGAGCCAGTTGAAAAAGTCGTGCACAGTGGCTCCAGCAAACGCCCTGGAACAGAGTCACGAACAGGTAAGTGTCGGAAGATTTAGCGTTAGGAATAGAAATCTGGTTCCCCCAAAATTTGTTTACCTGCGGAACTCGTTGCGGTCTCCGGCCTGCATCACAGCCACAATGGTGTTGGTGACAGAGGTGCCAATGTTGGCCCCCATGATGACTGGCACTGCTGATCGCACCTCCAACACTACCGAGCACAACCAACACTCTTAGTCACAGGGGTGATGCTGGACCAGGCAAACCTTACGGACCAGTTTTAGGACTTAAGCTTAGTCTTGGACTAGAAACAATATCCAGTGGTGATTCAACAAAACTAGGCCTGGACAACTGGGCCTAAACTTCAATACTGGTGACCTCACCTCCAACACTACAGTGTACCACCCATAGACTCGACTCGATTACTGTACTAAGGCTGATCCAGTCAAACCTTATGGACCGGTTTCAGGTCCAGGACTAAGCTTAATTTGACACGCTCCATAAATCTAGATTATATTGTGTTATCATATCAAAATCTTTCATATAATAATTGACTCACGTCCAGAGGACACCATGCTGACGACGATGGATGAGGAAGTGCTGGAGCTCTGCACCAGCACAGTGACCAGCACTCCAATAACCAGCCCCGCCACGGGGTTAGACAGCACCACATTATCCTGAAAGATGTCGCCAGCGGCCTTCCCTGTGAAGAAACACACACGATGAACATCGCCTGCCACCTATGCCAGGAATATCTCCTCATGCTCGAACAAGATAAGGATAAGGATGTTCCAGCTGCTCTACACATTAACTACAGGCCTGGCCTTGGGGAAAGTGGGGCAGCCTCATAAATGGCTGCAACATTTAGTGGTGTCAAGCCGTCCGTTATCTTTTTTAAAGATGCGTATGTTGTTGTAACCTTTGGGCAGATTTCACCGTTGTGTTACTCCCCCTCCCCCTTTTAAAGTAGCTACTAAATAATTGACGGGTGAATCACAGGCCTGCAGTGTAAAAGGTCACGCTAATTCCTGGAGGTAATGAAAGCATGGTGGAATTGTAGATTGTAGGTTATTTCTAAACTTTGACAGTTTAAACCAAGTGTAAATGCAATTTCCTGCAGCTGACTTAATTGTAATTAATTGTGTAGTTGTGTAATTAAGTATAAATAGTACTGTGATATTTAGGCTAGACATATAAGAGATCATTTATGCATTAGTTTCATAGTAATAGTAAAGTAAAGTAAAAAAAAGCTACTTAAGCCTTAAAGTTCTGCCATTTCTCCAATTTTTAAATGGCTAGTGTTGGGTAGGGTAGTGGATAACTACACCACCATCCCCATGCCAGACTAGGATTCAATTCCACAGCTGGACAAGCCCAAATATGGTTGTTTGAGCAAAGCCGTAGTAGAACCTCAAAAGGGGAATTCTACCATTTTTCAGAATTTCACAGATTTTAGTGGTTGAGCCAGCTGGTGTTGGGTAGGGTAGTGGACCAGACTAGGATTCAGTTCCACAGCTGGACCAGCACAACAATGAAGCTGACAGGACATACCTCCAACAAGCTGAAAAGCAGAGCTCAGGATGTCCAGGGAGCAGACGAACATGTAGAGGAACCCCAGCAGGAGACAGCCCTTGGCCACTGAGGTCAGAACGCGACAGATCTTCCCCTTCGTGTCCAGCTCTGCACGAACACAAACAAGCAGACGTGGTGAGGCTTGTGGTCAGCGCAGTCACATACTTCTATGACCTAAGAAAGTGGCTCCTGAACCCGGCTCACCTGACCACTTCGGCCCTGAATCCTGAAGCTCAGGAAGCTGCCACGGGTCAATCTCGGGCTCTGGGTCGACCAGGGCCACGGTGGAGTACGCGGGCAACACCAGTGTATCTTTAGACTCTGTGACTTTAGTGTCTTTGCCATCTGTGAGACAAAATTACAAATTACAGGGGTATTATTAGACGTATGATAAAAGAACAGATGGAAGAAAAAAGAGAGGAAAGACGGAAAGGGAAAGAGCCAAAAAGAAAGGAGGAGAAAAAGGAAAGAAATTTGAGACCTAAGGAGAAATGAGGGACGAAAAGAGAGAAATCAGGGAGGGAACGAAGGAGAGGAGGAGAAAAAGGAAAGAAATTTGAGACCTAAGGAGAAATGAGGGACGAAAAGAGAGAAATCAGGGAGGGAACGAAGGAGAGGAGGAGAAAAAGGAAAGACTTTTGAGACCTAAGGAGAAATCAGGGACGAAAAGAGAGAAATCAGGGAGGGAACGAAGGAGAGAAGGAGAAAAAGGAAAGACTTTTGAGACCTAAGGAGAAATCAGGGACGAAAAGAGAGAAATCGGGGAGGGAATGAAGGAGAGAAGGAGAAAAAGGGAAGAAATTTGAGACCTAAGGAGAAATGAGGGACGAAAAGAGAGAAATGAGGGATGGAATGAAGGAGAGAAGGAGAAAAGGGAAAGACATTTGAGACCTAAGGAGAAATGAGGGACGAAAAGAGAGAAATGAGGGATGGAATGAAGGAGAGAAGGAGAAAAGGGAAAGACATTTGAGACCTAAGGAGAAATGAGGGACGAAAAGAGAGAAATGAGGGATGGAATGAAGGAGAGAAGGAGAAAAGGGAAAGACATTTGAGACCTAAGGAGAAATGAGGGACGAAAAGAGAGAAATGAGGGAGGGAACGAAGGAGAGGAGGAGAAAAAGGAAAGAAATTTGAGACCTAAGGAGAAATGAGGGACGAAAAGAGAGAAATGAGGGATGGAATGAAGGAGAGAAGGAGAAAAAGGAAAGACATTTGAGACCTAAGGAGGGAAGAGAAAAGGAGAAGGAGGAAAAGGAATGATATGGATGAAGAGAAGAGAGGAAAGAAGGAGGTGATGAAGGAGAAACAAGGAGAGAAATTTGAGACCTAAGGAGAAAGGAGGAAAAGGACTGAAAGGGGAGACCAATGGAGAAAGGAAGAACAGCCATCTGTTCTTCCTTTCTCCTTTCTCCATTGGTCTCCCCTGGACAGGGGGACAGCAAGAGTGGACAGCACTGATGGACACACCGAGATCTGGAGGAGAAACTGCAGGGTCACTGCCGAGCTCTGGACGGGGAGCCATGGCCTACAACACAAGAGAACACAGGCTGAGAACACAGTATTGGAGCATTGCTTACTTCTCTGTTTAAGCCGGTGGTCTCCAACCCTTTCCACCACCAACCTTAATCCACTGACTAGCTGAATGAGGTGGGATAGATCTGGGTTCGAGAAGGCAGAGGGTTGGAGACCTCTAGTTTAACCTGTCCTACCCAGAGTTTTCAGTTAGCATTACTGTTCAATGTAAAGTAACCACCAGACTGTCAGTAATATCAGGCTACATCTACTCAGTGAAGTCCGTGAAGCCCACCTGTCTGCTGGCCATTGTGGGCTTCTTCTCAGTGAGCGTGAATCCATATGGGAGCTCAAGCTCTTCTGCCTCTTATACTCAGTAGACACCCTGGTGATTTCCTAAGCAGACCTCATCTCATCTCATCATATCTCATCACTCCTACGTGTGTCAGCTCTCCACCTGCTGACCAGTCCAGTCACCAGAACATGCTCCTGTAAGGATTTCTGATCAGCTCTGACCTCAGCATTGCTCAAACGGAGGCTCTTATCACCAGCAGGGTTTTTCCTGCCCACCCCCCCAGTCAGACTCTCATGATGTTCTGATCAGCAGCTCACACACTCGAACCTTATGGTGTATACAGGCAACACACAGCCACAGGCTGTGACCCCAAGTGACCCCTTTGCGCTGCCTCAGACCACACCTTAGCAAGCGAGAGGCCTTTAAATTTAAACATCTAATATTTCTCAATATGTGATTATTATAAGAATATTATATCTTTTGATTATAAGTGCTGTGTGTGGTGGTTAATGCCACTGGCTGATCATTTCGCATATTTCAAGAATTATGCAAATCATACAATAATTCTGATGAATGAAAACAAACGATTTTGCTTATTTTAAGGATTAATGGCAGTGATTTTATTTATCCCAAATAAGTCATTCTGAGAATTTTGCTTATTTCATATTATAATCCAGATTATTTTGCTTTTTCCAAAACAAAGAATTAATTTTTACTCATTTCAAAAAAATGAACACAGGGGATTTTGCTTATTTTAAGAAAAAGATTATTATCAAAGATTATTTTGCATTATTACATTTCAAGACATAATTCTTTAAGAAATATTGCAGACATTTCTTCAGATATTATTTCAGATTGCAAATGTTAAAAATAATAATCACATTTTTGCTTATTTTAAAAATAAATGCATATAATTTTGTTTATTCCAAAACAATACATTTTATGCTTATTTCAGGAATTAATTCTGATAGATAAAATTAAATAATTTCAAGATAATAATAATTCATAAAGAAATAGTGCAGATAAATGTGTGCAAATTTCCTAAATTTTATAAATTATTGGATTTTGCTTATTTAAAAAAATAGTTCTGATAAATTTGTATTTTCAAAAAATATTATTCTGGCATTTTTTTGCTTATTTGAGGTAATAATCAGGAAATAACTATGTATAATAATATTTTACAAATGCAAATCATTTTGCTTATTTTGAAAAATAATCAGGATATTTTGCTCAGTTTAAAAAAATGCAGATATTTTTATTTATCCAGAAAAATCTGCATAATTATGAATAGTTCAAGAAATAATGCAGTTGCCTGCAATTCAGTCTCAGCATGAGAAATATATCCCACAAGGTCCACAGGTACATGCTTTTCATCATTATTAATGAAGCAAAAGGCAAAGACTCAGGAGAGGTCCTCCAGAAGGAGAGCTCCTCTATGCTGGGTCTATAGAAGCGCTCAGGGGTCTCCACTCACCTGTCCTGGGTTGCAGTAGGTTGAAGCTGAACAGCTGACTAAAGAGAGTGCACCTGAGCTACCTGAGGAGCTGCCTTTATACACCTTCACCTTACACACACACACACACACACACACACACACACACACACACCGGCAAGAACACAGGCTCACGTCACTGCTCAAAGGTGACGCGCGCCAGTGGAGATGCGCGTGGGCTGAATGTGGGCCAGTTATCACTTCAGTGTCCACCATAAAAAGCGTTTGAACATCACTCATGGTGAGCTGGGGGACATGTGGGTGCTTTCTGGACCGTGTGCGGTTTGATGGTGGTGATGTTTTTGATGGTGGTGTTTTTTTTATTGCACTCTTTATTTATTTACTTTTGTCGACCCCGTTATCAGCCACGGTGTTCGTGCGCCCCCTGCTGTAAAGAAGTGGAAGTCTAGATCACACAGTTCTTCACAGGGGTCCGAAGTGTCCACATCTGATCTGTTCATGAAGGTTCTCTTCAGAGGAGTGCAGCAACTAGTTATATCTGCTCAGATATATAACTGTAATTAACTCTATATAATATTAGAATAAACTCAAATAAACATAAAGTCAGTGGTCAGTGAGAGTGTCTACCTGTAATTAACTCTATATAACATTAGAATAAACCCAAATAAACATAAAGTCAGTGGTCAGTGAGAGTGTCTACCTGTAATTAACTCTATATAACATTAGAATAAACCCAAATAAACATAAAGTCAGAGGTCAGTGAGTGTCTACCTGTAATTAACTCTATATAACATTAGAATAAACCCAAATAAACCTAAAGTCAGTGGTCAGTGAGAGTTTCTACCTGTAATTAACTCTTTATAACATTAGAATAAACCCAAATTAACATAAAGTCAGTGGTCAGTGAGAGTGTCTACCTGTAATTAACTCTTTATAACATTAGAATAAACCCAAATAAACATAAAGTCAGTGGTCAGTGAGAGTGTCTACCTGTAATTAACTCTATATAATATTAAAATAAACTCAAATGAACATAAAGTCAGTGGTCAGTGAGAGTGTCTACCTGTAATTAACTCTTTATAACATTAGAATAAACACAAATGAACATAAAGTCAGTGGTCAGTGAGAGTGTCTACCTGTAATTAACTCTTTATAACATTAGAATAAACCCAAATAAACATAAAGTCAATGATCAGTGAGAGTGTCTACCTGTAATTAACTCTATATAACATTAGAATAAACTCAAATAAACATAAAGTCAGTGGTCAGTGAGAGTGTCTACCTGTAATTAACTCTATATAACATTAGAATAAACTCAAATAAACATAAAGTCAGTGGTCAGTGAGAGTGTCTACCTGTAATTAACTCTATATAACATTAGAATAAACTCAAATAAACATAAAGTCAGTGGTCAGTGAGAGTGTCTACCTGTAATTAACTCTTTATAACATTAGAATAAACCAATATAAACATAAAGTCAGCGGTCAGTGAGAGTGTCTACCTGTAATTAACTCTATATAACATTAGAATAAACCCAAATAAACATAAAGTCAGTGGTCAGTGAGAGTGTCTACCTGTAATTAACTCTTTATAACATTAGAATAAACTCAAATAAACATAAAGTCAGTGGTCAGTGAGTCTCTACCTGTAATTAACTCTATATAACATTAGAATAAACCCAAATAAACATAAAGTCAGTGGTCAGTGAGAGTGTCTACCTGTAATTAACTCTTTATAACATTAGAATAAACTCAAATAAACATAAAGTCAGTGGTCAGTGAGAGTGTCTACCTGTAATTAACTCTATAACATTAGAATAAACTCAAATAAACATAAAGTCAGTGGTCAGTGAGAGTGTCTACCTGTAATTAACTCTATATAACATTAGAATAAACTCAAATACACATAAAGTCAGTGGTCAGCAAGAGTGTCTACTTGTAATTAACTCTATATAACATTAGATTAAACTCAAATACACAAAGTCAGTGGTCAGTGAGAGTGTCTACCTGTAACATTGGTCAGAATGTGCTGTTCCAAAGATATCCACATGCTGGTCAGAGGAGCACAGGTCTGGGTGCTGATCTTCTCTGTGATCACTGTATAAATTTGTTCAGTTTCACGAGCAGCTCACCTGATTTACGGCAATGAAGGACTGATTTGATGAACTAGGTTTTGGATGTGAACTGGGAATACTGGCCTTCAACCAGCAGAGTGCTGGGAATGGTTGAGCTATTACACACTCACACACACACACACACACACACACACACACACACACACACACACACTAAATCACGGAGGATTGTTTAATTGCATTTGTTCTTTGGATCAAATAAACACTGATTGCCCAGATAAGCAGCTCATCACAGCAGATGATTTTCTGAGATTGCTCTTGGTCAGTGTGTGTCTGAGTGAAGAGACCAGTCCACTCCGGTTCATTCCGTTGTGTTAGGTTGGTTCAGTTTAGACCCAATGGATAGGATGGGTATCAGATTTGATGGCGAACCTCTGTGGACTGCCATCTTCAGGTCTTTTCACAGATGTTCAACAGGCCTAAAGTCTAGGCTTTGGCTGAGTTCTGCTGCCACCACCATGTTTCACAGAAGAGCTGGTTTTATCCAGATGCTGCCACCACCATGTTTCACAGTATGGCTGGTTTTATCCAGATGCTGCCACCACCATGTTTCACAGTAGGGCTAGTATTAGCTAGATGCTGCCACCACCATGTTTCACAGTGGGGCTGGTTTTATCCAGATGTTGCCACCACCATATTTTACAGTAGGGCTAGTACTAGCCAGATGCTGCCACCACCATGTTTCACAGTAGGGCTAGTATTAGCTAGATGCTGCCACCACCATGTTTCACAGTAGGGCTGGTTTTATCCAGATGCTTCCACCACCATGTTTCACAGTAGGGCTGGTTTTATCCAGATACTTCCACCACCATGTTTCACAGTAGGGCTGGTTTTATCCAGATGCTTCCACCACCATGTTTGCAGTGCATGAAAGAGCTTGATGTCCGTAGCATCAGACCGGGGGACCTTTTACCCCCACGTTTCCAGACTCCAATCGGGCCGTCATTCACCTATTACTCAACAATGGCTACTGTCTTGCCCAACTCTGACATTTAGGTCTGATTTATAGAAAGCTACAAAGATGACTGTCCATCCAACATGCTCTCCTTTCTCTGCACTCCTGTCTCTTTTTGTTCTTGGAGCTCTTCTGGAATGACCATTGGATTCTTTCCAACCTTCCTGACCAAGGACCTTCTTGCTTGCATTGCCCATTTTGGCCAGAGATCCAACTCGAGGAAGACTCAAGATTGTGCCAAGCTTCTTCCATTTCTAAACTATTGAGGTCACTGTGGCTCTGGGCACACTCTTGGATATGGTTTTATATCCTAACCCTTATCTTTGCCTTGCCACAATCTGATCCACACAGTTTATTGGACTTCTTGGCTTGTTTTTTTTTTTTTTTGCCCTGACAATGCCATGTAAATTGGGCACCCTTATAGACCAGGTGTGTGCCAATCAATATAGATTGCAAAAAGGGTGAACTCCAATGAGCTTAAGGATAAGTTGGTGCATGTCAGCAAGGGGTCTGAAACCTAATAAGCTTTCTTGATCTCTTACTTATCGTGTGGATTGCAACATGATCTCACGCAGAACACACAGTCCATATAGGTTGATTGGTCCTGTCAAAAAACACTCACACTCACAACAATTTGGGGCCTAAAAGGAGTCGCCACTAGAGGTCGCTTTTCCTCTGAGTGGTTTTTAGAAGATGCTACTGTTTTAGAAGACACTGTCTGAATCCACTGGATATACCAGTGGTTCATAGAAACGGCTGGAATCCAGGCACCGAAACGTGTGGGAGCTCCCTGAGTGGTGAAGCTAACTGTAGTTGTGAATTTAGCAACATGCTAAGTTCGATTAAAAGGGATTGCTAGCAAACCTGAATGAGTCTTGAGGTGGAAAACACTCCTAAACCCATTCACTCCACTCTGTGCTCTCAGATATGAGGCTTTATCCTCTAAACGGGTGTGATTTGAGACCCAGTTAGCTGGACGGTCCTGGTGACACATCAATGTCCATGGACCGCTGGTGGTTCTTTGGTGAATTGGATGAATCGCTGTGGCGTTGAAGTGTCTTTAACTTAAGCATACAGTCACTGGTTTCATTCCCGGTTTGGCCATTTTTCTAATAAAGGCTGCAGTTGTCAAAGCATACGTCCTCTATACTGCCACCCCCATGCTTCACAGTTAGAATGAGGTTCTTATGTTGATCATGCAATGTTTGGTTTTCGTCATAAAAAAGGTCATGGACTCATCTGTCTTCTGATAAGTTCCTGACCTATCCACATGGTCTTCAGCGAACGTCTGGACTCCTAACCACTGACATTTCTCATTTCTCACTGATATTTCCTTAGCCGATACAGCCTTAGCTGTAACCCTGGGGTCTGGGGCTCTGCCAGCGATTTTGGGCCCCATTAAAAAGGATATTACACTTGGCCCCACAACTCTACCAAAAGTAGTCAGTTCATACATTTTTAGGACCCCCGTCAGTCGCAGGCCCGTAGAATCATCCTAACTCCTCCCCCAAACAGCCTGGGATTCCTTGTGGCTTCCCATCATTTTGTTCTCTGAGCTCTTGGAGGGATATTTTCTAGAAAACAACTTCTTCAGAGAGTGATGGTGGTGCTGAATTTCCTCCATTTGTAGATCATCTGCCTCACAGTGGCATGATGGAGGTCAAACCCCTTCAAACCCCTTCTACTTCTAGAGGCTCTTCTAGACGCTAGCCACACAAAGACCCTAACATCTATAGTGTCTGATCGGACACTTTATTTTATTTTGTCTCTTTATTTAGCTTAAGAACTTTGACGAAGATCTGATCTCATATCAGGTCAAATATATGGAGACACATTTCCCAAAACTCTCCAGAGAGATGGTAAAGTAATTAGGCCTACTGGTCTGATAGTGCCTTTTCTTATCCAAGTGGAGATAAGCCAAGGCCATGAAGAGCGCCTGAGAGTCTAAACGGAATAGAGCAAAGTGTGTTGTCTTAGATGCAGTAAATGGAGATGCACAATTCTGCAGTCCTGCACACAAGAGAAGGTAGTATGTGGGGGTAGACAACACACCAAGCAAAAGCCAATAACAAATAGCTGGCTCTAGAAGCCAAAGGCAACCACCCATGAAGGCCATTTTATCATAAACTCAACTGCCGTTGTCACAAAGCAGCTTCGCAGGAATCCGGTAAGAACCTAAGACCCCCAGTGAGGAAACTTAAGACCCCCAGTGAGCAAACCTAAGACCCCCCAGTGAGCAAACCTATGACCCCCAGACCTAAGGCGACAGTGGCAAGAGAAAGTAGAAACGTTATGAGGACCCAAGACTCGCAAGGGGGGACCCACCCTCCTCTGGTCAGAACTATTCATAAATTGTTGATAACAGTCACAGCCAAGACCATTCTGCTGCTCAGGTGTGCTGATGTCATCATAATATAATGATGATTATATAATATAATATACTGTTGCCATTGGATTGTTTACTGAGGGTTTTAGGTTTTTATTTGATATTCGTCAAAGCAAGTTCTTGATCTAAATAAAGACAAGTTCATTAGATACTTTGTGGGGAAAGCATGTATTGTGTATATATGTGGGCATATCATTAAATATTTTCATGCAGAATTATAGAATAAAACAATACCTTTATAGCCAGATTAATTGCATTGAGATATTAATGATTATTAATAATTATAATACATATTTAAGTATTTAATTTTAAGTAATAAAGAATGATGACCATTTTGTGATACATACCTAAATTAGGTTTATAATAATTAACAGTAAAAATATCATAGCAGAGATGGTAAGAGTAATGATGGTTAATGGTGGTGGCAATAATAGTGATAGTAGCAGATAGCTGAGAGTTCCACATGGTCGTTAGACAGAATAGCAGTGGCAGGTGGGTGGACAGCTGGTCTTTTAAAAGGATAAAGGTGCACGTATTCGTCACTGTACAGCGTGGACTGTACAGCGAAATGTGTCCTCCGCATTTAACCCATCTGGTAGTGAACACACACTCACACACACACATGTGTTAGGGGCAGTGAGTACACACACACACCCAGAGCGGTGGGCAGCCAACTCCAGCGCCCGGGGAGCAGAGAGGGTAAAGGGCCTTGCTCAAGGGCCCAACAGTGGCAGCTTGCCGAGCCCGGGAATCGAACCCACAACCCTGTTATCGACAGCCCGGAGCTCTAACCGCTGAGCCACCACTGCCCCACAAAAAATTTTAAATTCTACAATTATTTACCATTTCTGTATGTTGAGTTTTTTTTAATTGAGCGTTTGAATTGTGCAAATAAACTAAACTAAACTAAACTAAAATAAACTAAACTAAGCTATCTGCTTTTAACATGAGATGATGAGATTTTGGTGTTTGGAAAGGTGTTTATTCCTTGCAATGAATTTAGAATCATCAGCTGTTCGACTAACACACTAAAAACATGTCCACAGTAAATGCATGAATCTTTTTGATTTTAAGGATGGGGTTCAATTAAAAATTTCTAGTTGAAGTTTAGTTTAGTTTATTTGCACAATTCAAACGCTCAATTAAAAAAAACTCAACATACAGAAATGGTAAATAATTGTAGAATTTAAAATTTCACAATATTATACAATACTGAATATAACTGAAAAGACATCAAATAAACCTGAATATTATCAATATAAACAGAACCCTGTAAGTTAGTATAAGTGTAACTATGTATGTATTGTGTTTGTGTGTAGACACCGCTGAGGAGTCGAGGAGCCACAGACTAAACATCTTACACAATGTTTAATCAGTTTCAGCTGCGGAGAATTTCTTCAGATTTCAGACTCTGAATTTAATGTTGAGCAAAATGAGATGCAGAAAAAAAACGCTGTAGTCATAATATAGTTTATAATATCATTTATAATATATATGTATATGTATGTATGTGTGTGTGTGTGTGTGTGTGTGTGTAATATTAGATTCTGATCAAGCTCTTACTCATTTAAAATACATTTTAGGATTTGCGTAACTGATTTTTTTGCATTATGTTTTTCTAGTATCTGTAACTCAAAATCTGTAGCTTACATCTAAGAAAGTGCTGTCCATTATATTTCATACACATTTCATCACAAATGGAACTAATACAAAATGTAAAATGTTAAACTTAAAATATTTTTGTTAGACTTGTATATACTAATTAGCATAGTGTCACTTGTTTTTTTTTCCAAGAAATGCTATTTCACTTAAAAAAACACACAAAGAAGAAATCAAGCTATTAAGTTAAATCAAGTGAAATGATCTTAAATCTAGTGGAAATACCTGAATTAATTAATTAATCTAAATAATTGATAATATTTTCCATTTTGAGATTGTAGGTATATTTATTTTATCTTTATTGCCAGTAACACACATTGGCAGGCAATTACCATTATGTAACAAAATCCCACCTACATACTACAGGAATATAACACCTTCATCTATATATATATATATATGCACACTTAAATAGAGGGGGACCCTACTAACATTTTTTAAATATATATAAAATACAATAGTACATTTGTTACATTTTATAAGTATTAAATGTACTGGAATTAGAATATTATTAGAAATGTTTTATTCTGTTGGCAGATAATTAGGCTTGTTTTGCATTATTTATCTTCACCGTGTGGTAACCATTAGAAATAGTTGTCCTCTGACTTTCCAAATGACAATTTCTACATAATTATGTATATTGTTTATTGACCTTGATAAATATGTTTGTGAGATTTATTTTAATAGCTGTAATGAAGGGCCGCATTTGAAGTGGTCAGTTTGCTTATGATGCTAAAGGGTCTTTGATTAACAACCTTGTAATATTACTCTGGACTTGTTGTGTAGCTCAACCAAAACAGCTATGAGCACGCCCTGCACCTTCACTCACTGGGTAATAAACCACTGTCCCAGTTGCGAACGATTAATAGGATTAAATCCAGATAATGATTATTACTCTGGACTGAGTTCCAAATCTGACACATTCCTTAATTTAATCAAAGCAATTAGTAATTTAATTCACAGTTATTGGATTTTAATGGATTTAGATTATGTGGACCTTTACTGTTTGTTTGTTTGTTTGTTTGTTTATTTGTTTGTTTTTAATTTGATCTCTTATTCTATAAATTACTATTTAAATAACAAAGGTATCATTTAACTCAAATCTACCTAAACAGCTTTATTTGGCCCCGAACTATTGCTAAGGTAGAAACTGAAAACATAAGATATTCATTTATTATAAGATTTTAATCTTCAGTTACTAATTGCAAGGCAGCTGGTAACACCTGGTCACCTGCGATGCCCCCTGTATTACAAGATTTCCAAGTTAAGACATCAGTTATCAGTTCAAATTCCCCAGAATTTATAGCTTTATTAATAAGTGCATTATCAGAGCTGATAGACGTGATGTGAGATATAGTCAAGGCTATAGTTAGATACTGTGACCAGCAAAACCAAGGTAAATAAAAGCCAAAACCTGAAGCCTGGGCGTGTATATAAACTATATAATATACTATATATTATATATAAAATATATATAAACTATACAGTTAAATAAGCTAAATACAGCATAAATAATTTTTCAGATATGTTTTATTTTAAAATTTATTGGATGTTTGCCAGAAAAAACGACAGGTTTTTGTTTACATATTCAAATGAAATGTTTCTAAATGTAAATAAATGCACATTTTACAGCATGCGTTCTATTTACGTACAAATCCCCTTAATTTAATACTATACTATATAATAATAATAATAATAATACCATATAAAATGTGCCATAATCTCTGTAAACGCCACTGTGGAGAGATTGAAATAGTTAAAGAAGAAGAGTATGTGATATATAAAACAATTGGGAATAATTTTGATTATTAGCATTATTCTCACATGAAAATCCGTACTGGATAGAGAAGATTTGTCTGCTCTACTTGTAGGAAAGAGTTTGAAAATCTGCCAGATAATTCACACTGAAAAAAATAACAAAAAATACCCATCACTGTTCTCAGTGCGAGAAGAGTTTCACCTGAGAATTCATACTGGAGGAACATATACCACTGCCCTGACTGTGGTAGGAGTTGTCCATGTTCTGAAGCTTTTAAAATCCACTAGAAAAAAGTAGCATTACACTGAGCGCAGGAAAAGGTTTCTTACAGGCTAGCAGTCTATTACAACACCAGAGAATTCACACCGGAAAGAACCTGTATCACTGCTCTCACTGTGGGAATGGGTATGCAAATTTTAGCACCTTAAAACTCACCAAATAATTCACACTGGCTTTGCTAACAACTTAAAAAAAAAATCTCACTGGAGAGAAACCGTATCACTGCTCTTACTGTGGGAATGGGTTTAAAAATGTTTGTACCTTAAAATTCACCAAAGTAAAATTCACACTGGAGAGAAACATATGCGAGCTCTGAATGTGGAAGATGGTTTGGCTGTGGCTTTTGGCAAAAAAAAATCATGCTGGAGAGAAACCCTATCACTATTCTCACTGCCGAAGTTTTAGTATCTTAAAAACCTCACCAAAAAATTCACACTGGAGAAAACCCTTATTGTTGCTTTCACTGCGGAAGTTGGTTTACACATCTTAGTACCTTAAAAACCCACCAAAAAAAAGAAAAAGAAAAAGAACTGAGAAAAATTGTGAAAAGTAATTTGGCCTTGCTAACAACTTAAAAACCCACCAAAACAAAATTCACACTGGAGACAAACATATCAGAGCTCTGAATGTGGAAAATTGTTTAACTGTGTTCAAAACTTAAAAACTCAGCAAAAAATTCATGCTGGAGAGAAACCCTATCACTATTCTCTGCAGAAGTTTTAGAACCTTAAAAAACTCACCCAAAAAAAATCACACTGGAGAGCAACCTCTTATTGTTGTTTTCACTGTGGAAGTTGCTTTACACATTTTATTACCTTAAAAACTGGCCTTGCTAACAACTTAAAAACCCAACAAAACTAAATTCACACTGGAGACAAACATATGGGAGTTCTGAATGTGGAAGATGGTTTGGCTGTGGCTTTTGGCAAAAAATCATGCTGGAGAGAAACCCTATCACTATTCTCACTGCCGAAGTTTTAGTATCTTAAAAACCTCACCAAAAAATTCACACTGGAGAAAACCGTTATTGTTGCTCTGGGTGTGGAAGCTACTTTACACATTGCAGTACCTTAATAACACACCAAAACAATTCACACTGGAGAAGAAAAACTGTAAAATCATGAAAAGTGATTTGCTGGAGAGAAACCCTATCACTATTCTCACTGCAGACGTTTTAGTATCTTAAAAACCTCACCAAAAAATTCACACTGGAGAAAACCGTTATTGTTGCTCTGGGTGTGGAAGTTGCTTTACAAATTTTAGTAAAAAACACACCAAAAAAAAATAATACTGAAGAGAAACATATCAGAGCTCTGAATGTGGAAGATGAAGAAGTTTGTTCAAAACTTAAAAACCCAGGAAAAATTCATGCTGGAGAGAAACCCTATCACTATTCTCTCTGCAGGAGTTTTTGAACCTTAAAAAACTCACCAAAAATTCACACTGGAGAAATCCCTCATTGCTGCTCTGGGTGCGGAAAGGTATTTCCCAATGCAATACGGTATACTTCTCACCAGACAGGACTGATGCTGTTATTAAGGCACGAGGACGTAAGTCTTAAAGAAGAAAATATGCATGTGACTCATGTTTAGTTTGGTTAGCTTGTTAGCTACCGTACTATAAACTACCGAGATTACCCATTAATCTGTTTCAGGGGTGTGGAGTAATGCTGTTGGTTCTGTCTGCACTGTTTTCATTGTTAAATCTAAAGCTAGAACAGCAGATGAAACCCAAATCAGTCTGCATGAAACTCACGAGCCGCTGGCACTGAGCGGTATCATCGCACTGTACGCCAGAAACAGGTGAAAACTGCTCTGTATCTCTTTGCATTTTTACAGCTGATATTAAACCATTACGTTTGGTTGCAGATTAACAGATTGCAGATAAGGGAGACTTATTTGATGCTCGATGTTTAAAAGCTTTTTCCATGGATGCGATGGAATTGTTAATATGATGACCAGCCGGGGATGTGTGACCTTTGCCACATGCTCTCATACATATATTAAAAGTTGCTGAGTGAATTACGAAAACTAGAACCCGGCAATAAAGCAATATATCAGAGCTGTGAATGTGGAAGATGGTTTGACTGTGTTCAAAACGTAAAAACCCAGGAAAGAATTCATGCTGGAGAGCAACCCTATCACTGTTGTAACTGCGGAAGATGGTTTACACATTTTAGTACCTTAAAAACTGGCCTTGCTAACAACTTAAAAACCCAACAAAACAAAATTCACACTGGAGACAAACATATGGGAGTTCTGAATGTAGAAGATGGTTTGGCTGTGGCTTTTGGCAAAAAAAATCATGCTGGAGAGAAACCCTATCACTATTCTCACTGCCGAAGTTTTAGTATCTTAAAAAACTCACCAAAAAATTCACACTGGAGAAAACTTGTATTGTTGCTCTGGGTGTTACTAGAACTAGAACCCGGCTTGTAAAGCAATGCTCCTCTGCAAGTCCATCTTGCATTGTATTGAGTACCTAGAGGTCAATGAATCAACTGCCAATGACTAAAAATTATAATTCCCAGAGAATCCAGAACTGGGTTCTCTTACTGCTGCTACTTAGCATCATCCACAATTTTTTTGGGATAATGTTCAACTTTTCCCACACTGATGATCAGGTGGTGATCATGTTTTTCTCCAGTATGAATTAACTGCTGTATTTTTCTTATTTTAGATAATCAGAACCTTCCACACACTGAAAGTTCATGATCATGTTTTTATTTTCTCCAGTATAAATTCTCTAGTGGATTTCTGAAATTGAATACTGTGCCAAAAATGTGGACTTTTAAACTTGGAGAGCATCCAAAACCTTTACCGTAGTGTGAATGTTTTTCTGAATTTCTGAATTATGGATTTCTAAAATTTGAGATTCCATTTCCCCCACACTGAGAGCAGTAATGTTTTTTTTTCTCCAGTATGAATTCTCTACCGGATTTTTACAATTTGAGATCATCCAAATTTTTTTCTACACTGAGAGCAGTGATCATGATTCTCTCCAGTATGAATTATCTGGTGTATTTTCATTTTTTTAGATCATCAAAACTTTCCACACACTGAACATGGTGATAATGTTTTTCTCCAGTATGAATTTTCTAGTGGATTTCTAAAATCTAAGAAAAAAAAAGTGAATTTATGCAAAACACTTTTCCCACACTGATAGCCGTGATAATGTTTTCTCCAGTATGAATTATACATATATATATATATATATATCTTTATTTATTAAATATACATCTTGCTGACAATACAGAGGAGTTCAGTCATATTTCCAGAGAAAAGCATTGCTGACAATGGGAAGCTCTGGAGCAACCATACATGAGCCTAAGGTCACCACGCCCCATGTCCAGGGTATGAAGCTCCCCAGCACTGGGCTGTGAAGCAGTGGTACTTTGTTCTCTAGAGTGATGGTACTCCACCCATACTCCATCTGTGATCCAGAGCTAATCATCCAACATCAGTACCTGACCTCATTAATGCTCTCGTGGCTGAATGCAATCCAATCTTCACGGCAGTGTTAAAACCTGGCACGAGCTCAGTCAGTCGGTCAGCAGCCATGAAGATCTTTGTGCCTGGATATTTTATTAGCCGTATTTTGTTCTGTGGGTGTTGTTACAGGAGTAAACAACACAGGTTACTGTAGGACGTTACTGTCACACACGTTCCTCAGATGTTCCTCAGTTTGAAGATCTCATGAATATTCAACATTAGATAACGAACTGCTTCCACAAAACTCACGCAGGGAATTTCTTAAAATACCAAATACCACCTGCTAGCACTGACCCAGTGATGAAGAGGGGTCCAGCGGAGGGGTCCCCAACACACTGCAGAAGTGAAGGACAGTTAAATGCACCATAAGCATCAATCACTAGATATGTGGTTGCTGTGAGGTGTAGCGTTGTGGTAAACCAGCCAATCAGAGCAGAGCATTTTTTTTCATGATTAAAGGGAAAGTAAAAGGAAAAATTAGCATATCGTAACAGGGTGGTAAATAGGCTGGGAAGGCTGTGTTCAGACTGCCAGGCCAAATTTTAATTGTTTGCAAAAATCTGATTTTATGTGGTTTTTGGCTGGATACAGTCTAGATATGTAGGAGGTTTGAAATATGTTCTAGACATAACCTAGATATGCAGGTAGTTTGAAATGTGTTCTAGATATAACCTAGATATGCAGATGGACATTTGAATTGTGTTATGCAGGTGGACATTTGAAATGCGTTCTAGATACAATCTAGGTATGCAGATGGACATTTGAAATACGTTCTAGATACAATCTAGGTATGCAGATGGACATTTGAAATGTGTTCTAGATACAATCTAGGTATGCAGATGGACATTTGAAATGTGTTCTAGATACAATCTAGATATGCAAATGGACATTTGAAATGTGTTCTAGATACAATCTAGATATGCAAATGGACATTTGAAATGTGTTATGCAGATGGACATTTGAAATGCGTTCTAGATACAATCTAGGTATGCAGATGGACATTTGAAATGTGTTCTAGATATAATCTAGAAATGCCAATGAACATTTGAAAACCACAGCAACCCATGCAGACTCGTGGTAGGCATGCGGTGTCTGGGCATGCAAATCCGATCTGATCACTTGCAAATAACAACAGTGCGACGTTCGTCTCAGCAGATCTGATCTGAGAAAAAGTCAGATTAGCCTGCAGTCTGCAGTATGAACTGGCAGTGCAGGTCAGGCTTTACTCTGGGCCCTGGGAAGGCTCGGACCAGCACCGCTTACTGGCACGGTGGTATCGGCTTGTTTACATCAGACTAAATCAGAACGGCGATAACTGCAGTGTCAGCTCGCTGCAGGCTAGAATGAATAGAAATCTGCTCCCTATCTCTCTGCGGATTTTTACAGCTGAAGCGAAGCCATTACATTGGGTTGCTGATTAACTGCAGATAAGTGTGACTTGTTTGATGCTCTATGTTTTGTGCAACCTTTTTTTTTTTTTCCACGGATGCCACGGAATTCTTCATATGACGATCAGCTGGAGTTTGCCCTTTGGAGCGGAATCACCTTGTGTCGTGGGTAGCTCACTTTTGCACTCTGGCCGAGCAGCCTATAGAACATAGATGATGGTACGGACGTCTTACCAGCCGGGGCTCAATAAACTTAGCTTTAGCTTTAGCAAAATAACAGCACTTTATTATTTTTTTATACGTTTTATTGCTGCCTTCCATTGCTATGGTATCTGAGGTAAAAAAAGACATCTACAAAGTTTAATTCAAGCATATATTTTTCGAGCTTTTTTATTTTTTAATATTTTTAGAAGTTTATATTTTATTTTTGAATTCTGTCAAAATGAGCTAGAAAGGAAGTGCGAATTTCTTCTAAATGTATTAACTCTCGAAGGCAGCTGTGAACAATGATCCCATAAATGTATAAAAGCAAACGCTGTAAGCACATAGTGTATTCTTAATGCTCCCTGATTACAGCACTGCGGTGAATTATTGACAGAGTGTTTATTAAAGTAGTCAGGGTCAGTCGGTTCATGATCTCTGCTTTTATGGCGGCCTTATTTTAAACCGCAATACTAAACTGGAGCCATAAACCCTCTCTTAACACGGTTACTCTGGTTTAGCTCGAAAACTCGACCATAAAATAAAAACTCATTCTTAGAGAACGTATTCAATCAACCTAGCCTTTTAGGTCCGGGCCTGTTGCTCACTTGCTCTTATTGCCTTGTTTCCCTAAAGCTGGACCCTGGGGGGGTACTCTTTCTCAGGTAGCAAGCTCAGGGGTGCCTGGAGGTACACACCAGGCTACAGCATAGGGAACATGGCAATGCATTGTGAGATACATGATTTGACCCCTCCCCCTCAACACATTTCGGTGACCCCCACTCCCCAACACACATTATCAAGAATTCCCGCTCATTTATTTGTTGAGATCTTATTGAGCACCTCAGATGCAAAGCTAAGCCTCTTTTAGCATCTGCCCTGGGACGAATGACGAATACGAGCTATTAGCATAATTAGCATCATTTTATCCAGTACAGACTACAGTGGAGCGTTAGGGGTGTAGCCTAAGGACACACATGTGACCGGTATGCAATCCAGCCTAGGGTTATCCACTAGCCTGTCCAACCACTGCAACTGAAACACTAAAGTTAAATATGGCGGTAAATAGTGGTAGATACTTTGTGTGGGGGAGGAGGAAGGGTCAAAACATGTGTCTCACAAAGCATTGCCATGTTCCCTATGCTGTAGCCTGGTGTGCACCTCCCCAGGAATAAACAACTGTGATTGGTTCGCTTGGTTGCAATGTATTTACACACTCGTTGCTGAATGCAATCAATCAAATACAGCAGTGCTCCTCCAAAATCTAGTAGAAAGCCTTCTTCCCTGGACAGAAGGGGCTCTAACAAAAGCAGGATACACTATTTTTAGAACCTTGGTTTTGGAAGAAACAGTGAATGAGCAGATGTCCCAATACTTTTGTCCATATAGTGTATATTGTTAGGTTTTCTCGAATGAACTGCTTGCTTAAGGCCCTAATGGCATCTCTGTTAGGGACTGTGAGGACTTTGACCACCCAGACCCCTGCAAGAAACTCTTGTCACTTGTCTAATTCCTGTGATTTTGGAAGGAACAAACCAAGCAGGTGTCCCAATACTTTTTTTTTCTCATATAGGCTCTCTGTTGAGGAACGCTGACATCTATAACTACTGTTTTAAATGTTATGTTATATCAAAGTTTGGAGCTTGGGAATGCTCAGTTGAATATGTCCCAAACACTTGTGACTTATCACTCTCACCACTAGGGGGAGCTACAAGCTTTAAGATAAGCTTTCTTACCTTTTCCACTCAGCATCTAGCTTAGAGGCCATGACTGATTGATGATTAGCAGAGGAGAAAGGAGGCAGTGAGAGGAATACGAAAAAAAATATTTCACTGTTTTTGAGAAGAACATCAGGACGAGACTCAAGATTGATCAGTCCAAAGCACATTGCCCTAGAAGTCCTGGTCTTGGTCTAGATGTTTTCTGGCAATCTTGACTCTTAACCTAATGTTTTTGAGGGGTTCCTCCTTGCTCAGCTCCCATTAAAATCAGACTTTGGTCTTTTTCAGATGGTAGACGCTGAATCCTAACCCTCAGCTTGGCTCTAATCCTAATCTTAACCTCAACTCAAAACCTAATCCTAACCCTGGCCCTAATCCTAACCTTAAAATCAATCTCAACACAAAACATAATCCAAACCCTCATCCTGACCTTACTCCTAACTCCAGCCTCAATCCAAAACCTGACCCACCCTTTCCCAAAACCTAACCCTAATCTAAGTCCTAATCCTGACCTTAATCTCAATCTCAAACCAATACCAAAACCTAACCTCACCCAAAAACCTAATTCTAACTCCTCACCTTGACCCTAATCCTAACCCGAACCTCAACCCAATACCTAATCATAACCTTAATTTTAACCAAAAATCTAATCCTAATCTTAATCCTGCTCCTAATCCAAAACCTCACCCAAAAACCTAATCCTAACCCTCACCTTGGCCCTAATCCCCACCTTAACCTCAACCCAAAAACCTAATTCTATCCTTAATTCTGCTCCTAATCATAACCTTAACCTCAACCCAAAACCTTATACTAA
Organism: Salminus brasiliensis; assembly: GCF_030463535.1. Classification (NCBI taxonomy): domain Eukaryota; kingdom Metazoa; phylum Chordata; class Actinopteri; order Characiformes; family Bryconidae; genus Salminus; species Salminus brasiliensis. Next base: position 33,371,315 of record NC_132891.1, on the reverse strand, counting down.
CCTTAATTCTGCTCCTAATTATAACCTCAGCTTTAATGCAAAACCTAATCCTAATCTTGATCCTGCTCCTAATCCTAAACCTCATCCAAAAACCTAACCCTTACCTTGGCCCTAATCCCCACCTTAACCTCAACCCAAAACCCAATCCTAACCTTAATCCTGCTCCTAATTATAACCTTAGCTTTAATGCAAAACCTAATCCTAATCTTGATCCTGCTCCTAATCCTAAACCTCACCCAAAAACCTAATCTTAACCCTCACCTTGGCCCTAACCCCCACCTTAATCTCAACCCAAAACCTAGTCCTAACTATTACCTTGGCCCTAATCCTAACCTGAATCTCAACCCAAAACCTAATCCTAACCTTAATTCTGCTCCTAATCCTAAACCTAACCTCACCCAAAAACCTAATCCTATCCCTCACCTTGGCCCTAATCCCCACCTTAACCTCAACCCAAAACCTAATCCTATCCCTCACCTTGGCCCTAATCCCCACCTTAACCTCAACCCAAAACCTAATCCTATCCCTCACCTTGGCCCTAATCCCCACCTTAACCTCAACCTAAAACCTAATCCTAACCTTAATCCTGCTCCTAATCCTAAACCTAATCTCACCCAAACCTAATCCACCCTCATTCCTCCTGAAAAGGAACCAGCACATGTTTAAGCAGGGAGCATTCGCTCAGGTCTGACGGAGGCACTTCCCGGCCCGGCCCAGCCCGTGCTCTGCTCCTCAGACATTTACATAGATGTGCAGTGGAGTAACCTACGCCCTCCGAACTCCTTGCACCCGGGTTGGGTCGGATGAGGGATGACAGGGTGGGCTGTCTTGGGTCAAGCCCTGGGGTCCCTGATTTATTAATCAGCCTACGGAGCACAAGGGGTTAATCGTCCCCTCTGTCTCTGTTTATCAGACGTCCACGACATCACTGCAGTTTACAGCCGCGTATCTGCGATCCGTCCGTCTGGGAAGCGAGAAAAGTTGCCTCCTGCATGATGTGGTGAGCAATTTTGGATTCTGCCACCCCCCCACACTCACACACACTCACACACACACTCACACACACACTCACACACACTCACACACAGTTCGTCTGTTGGCTGGTTTGACTGATGTTTCTGGAGCAGCACTGCTTCCACAAACACAGTAGCCTATACCACGCTGACCCGCCAAGACTCAGCCAGGGCGGAAAACTCTTCTGACAGTAATTGCTTTGCACACACTCTCTCTCTCTCTCACACACACACACACACACACAGGCAATTATCTTACTCTCCTACACACACACACACACACACATCACCCTCCCATGTCATCTCAAGGCAGTGTAAAGAGTAAATAAATGGAAAAAGAGCAGGGAATAGTGGGAAATCTATATTTTTCCATGTCGGGCCTTCGTTTTGATCGAGCCGCGATGGAGAGCAAGTGGTAGCAATTTCGAGTCAAGGTTACCCATCAACACTAATTTATCTGCCTTCTGGTTCACCCTCACTCACTCTCTCTCTCTCTCTCTCTCTCTCTCTAGCTCTGTGGCCTGCCCACACACACACACACACAGAAACACACATACTAACATATTCCCACCATACAGAGCTACTGGCTGTGACTCCGTCGACCTTGTCCATGATTGATCTGGGAAGCCTCAGCTTCCGAAAAAAGCCTCTCACACTCATTTAGTGTTGAGGAACTGGAGAGCTAGGAGACACGGACCCCGAAGACCCCCCGAACTCACATGCAGACTGCCCCACTAACCCACCCGTTCGTAGCACCCCCTAGCACCAGCAACTAGGCCCCGACACTAGGAGGCCAGGAGGTCACCTTAGCCACTGCTGCTAATACAGCAAAATAATAAGATATTTGTCCAAATATTTCTGGACACTTCTTCTAATGAATGCATTCAGCTACTTTCAGCTGCACCCGTTGCTGACACAGATGTGCAAATGCACATACACACACACAGCTTGTCTAGTCCCTGTAGAGGAGAAGTACTGCCAATAGAATAATAACAGGACCCTCTGCAGGAGCAGATTATCAAAATGAGTCTATTGGCACTATGCTGCCTAATGCCAGCGTGGGCTAGAGGAGGGGTTTAAAGCCCCCCAGTAGCATTGAGCTGTGGAGCAGTGGAAGAACTGTGTTCTCTGGAGTGATGGATGGTGGTGCTCCATCCAATACTTTTGGGATGAGGTGGGGTGGTGATCATTCAACATCCTGACCTTGCTAACGGTCTTGTCACTAAATGCAATCAAATCCTCACAGCAATGCTCCTCCAAAAGCTAGTAGAAAGCCTTCTTCCCTGGACAGTAGAGAGTGTTAAAATAATAAGATACGCGGTTTGTCCAAATATTTCTGGACACTTCTTCTAATGAATGCATTCAGCTCCTTCTAGATACTCCTACTTCCACTTTTACTTCACTGCATATTCTGGATACTCAGAACGTTACTCAGTTACGTTACGTTCAAACCCACAGTATCACCTCCAGAGCGCTAGATGGCGCTGTCACCGGCTTTGATGAAGCCGCCTCAACATTGAGCAGAACAGGCGATCGAGCCGTGAGCGAACATGCTGCCGTTCTTCCTCTCCTCACTCCGCTGTTGCAGTGAGGACACTGACGTTAGAGCTCTGTTAGAGCCCTCCATCTTCACCTCCTGCAGATACTCGTATGTGTCCGAATGGCCTGAGATCTTTCAGCTGTAGTTTTACAGTTTACAGAGAGTGAAGCTCAGGGGTTGAGCTGCTCTCCTCACTGGTTCTACAGATGAAGCTCTTGTATGTGGCGGGTCGAGTCAGGTCTGCTCAGCTCTCTCTCTCTCTTTTGGGCGAGAGAGTTTAGAGAGTGAACTGAAGACTCGTGAAGGTTCATGAACTCTGTCTTCTACAGTCCTGTCCTTCTACTACAGCCAGAGGAACTGAGACAGTCCTTAAGTCTGAGCATCTGAAATAATATAAACACTGATACTCAAACTTTTGACTGCTTTCTGTAAGAACTACAGAACACAGTACTGTACTTTTACTCTCAGTACTTAAGCAGTACTTTTCAGAACTACTTACAGTACTTAAGTACAAAACTGTTGAGTACTTTAGTACTTCTACTTAAGTCTGGAGCTTAAAGACACCTCTACTTCTACTCAGGTCACTTTTTTGATCGAGCACTTGTACTTTTACTCAAGTCTGGGGCTCTGGTCTGCGTATGAAACACCCACATGCTTTCAAATGAAGATGGACACTCCTGCAGCGCTCCGTTTATTTGGGGGTTTATTAAAGGCTTACTGCACATTCCAGAGGAGCTCCATATTCCCGCTGCTCTTCTGTTTCTCCTCGGAGGATTCTCAGTACTTCAGCATGACCTGCCAAGAGAGACCAGAGAAACCAGGCAAACTGAAGTGGGTGCATTGTAAATAAAGTACGCTAAATTGACTAAAGTATTGGGACACATCGATCCAGCTTTCGTTGGAGTAACTGTCTTTCTACTAGATTTTGGAGGAGGAGCACTGCTGTGAGTCTCTGACTGCATTCGGTGATAAGATTGAGGTCAGGTTGTTGGATGATGATGACCACCCCACCGCATCATCCCAAACCAACTACCTAATAATGGAGCACCATTATTCATCATTACAGAGAACACTGGAATCTTCCACTGCTCCACAGCTCAGTGCTGCTGGGGGGCTTTAGGTTCCTAAAGGTTCCAATATGTTCATTTGCTTCAGAGAGTCCTATTCTACTGGCAGTACTTCTCAACAGGGACTAGACAAGGTGTGTGCGTGTGCATTTGCACACTATCTCTGTCAGCAATGGGTGCGCAATGCCATAGAAGAACCACTTTCGGGTCCATGAAGAACCGTGTGTGTAACAGAGATTTGTGAAAGAGTGTGAAGAACCTTCTAGAGCTTGATGTAAAGGTTCTCCACCACCTTACGGAACCAAAAGGGGTTCTCACATGTCACCCAGTGCTTCCTTTTCAGTCACCAGGCAATCTGTGCTCTCTCTGGGACACTCTGGGACACTCTGGGACACTCTGTGACAACTTTCAAAGAACCAATCGAAGAACCGTTATTTTTAGGAGTGTTTTTAGGAGTGTTTGGCATTTGCTCACCTCATCCAGCCAGTCATTGAAGGCGGAGGTGCGGGTGAACACAGTGGGTTTCTTCAGCTCGTTACAGAGGCGGGACGACACAAAGCTGGTGACGCCCTGAACATACCACCTCCCATCACTCCCCTTACAGTTCAGAGGACCGCCAGAGTCTCCCTAAAGAGAGAGAGAGAGATAAAGAGATACGGATGTATTACGGATGTACTTACGGATGGCTGGGGCATCTCCAAGTGGTGTATCATTGTCGTTATAACTCCAATCTTCCTCTAATTCTTTAATTAAAAAGGTCACCAATAAATGTTAAACCATCATTCTGACCATTGCTAACGTTAAACTGCTCTGAATCTGGAGATAGGGACTAGTTAGCATTAGCTAAGTTAGCAGGATAACTACTGAAACCCCACTAATAAACGTCTAGACGAGAACGACTGGTTGTGCATCTGTTCACCATAAAAACTGGTGTCTGAGAGCGAAGTGGAGCGACTGGTGCTGGGAGGAACAGAAAGGAGAAATGAGAGGGTTTGGACTCATAGCCGGCTAGCTAGGCTTAGATAAGTTAGCTAGCAGGCTAAACACCACAGCACAGGCTCTAACCCACCTGTTTAGAGGATAAAGCCTCATATCTGAGAGCACAGAGAGTTGGGGGAACCGTCTTAGCAGGGTTCTCCGCTGGTTTCAGGCTCATCCAGGTTTACTTGCTCTGGCTTTCAGTTGAACTCAGCATGTCGCTAACCCCCACCCCCTTTATTTGGCCGTGTACTAGATACACTAGCCTACTCACGTTGCAGCCGGAGCGTGTGTCCCCTCCTGCACACACCATGGTGGGCTTCACGTTGATGCCCCACCAGTCCTTCTGGCTACACACGCTATATTCCACCACCGGCAACAAGGCCTGCTGGAGCTTATCAGGAATAGGGCCATGGGCTGTGGGAGACACACACATGCAAACACACATCCACAACTGTCAAACGCTACATGAAAGCACTTACAGTTAGTTACATGTTACAGACACACAAACGCATGCAGGTAGGCCTGAATGCATGCATGCACACACACACACACACATACACACATACACACATGCATACGGTATATACAACCTCCCAAATAACAGTCACGCAATAAGGGAAAGCTCTAACAGTTACACAGTGCAGATACACACACTTACACATGGACTCGGAGCCCCACACACTCTCACCCCCAGCGACACGCAACCATACAATATACCAGTGTATGGCCACTATATGTCCAAATGTTTGTGGACACCCCTTCTAATGAATGCATTCAGCTACATTAAGTTGCACCCATTGCGGACACAGACACACATAGCTTGTCTAGTCCCTGTTGAGAAGAAGTACTGCCAATAGAATAGGACTATCTGGAGGAGATAACACGAACCTATTGGCACCATGCTGCCTAATAAATGCCAGGCATGGGCTAGTACAGGGGTATACTCCTCCCTACCCCCCAGCAGCACTGATCTGTGCTGCAGTGGAAGAACTGTGTTCTCTGGAATGATGCATTGTGCTCCATCCAATACTATCAGGATAAGCTGAGGAGTTGGGGACGAGGTACGGTGGAGATCAGTGCTTGTGTAGCTGAATGCAATCAAATCTTGAACGAAGGAGCCAGTGTCCCAATACTTTTGTCAAATTAGCCTATCCGTCTATGCATCTATGCATTGCACGGTATGTGTGGAGTCTCACTGTCAAGGTCGCCCCAGCCAGAGATGTAGCAGGGCGTGTCGTGGGGCAGGATTTCCCCAGCGGGAGGAATACACGCCGTCTGGACGCTCTCGTTCAGCACTGGGGCTTTATCCAGCTTCAGCAGAGCCATGTCATTACTGCACAGAAGCATACACACACACATACACACACACATAAACAGCAAACAATGTGAAGCATGTGAGACTTGAACACACAAGCTCATGATAAGGGGCCTACGCTGCATGCTTACTACTCAGTTAGGGCTTATACCTTACTCCTATTCTAGCTCCTGTCCCACTTAAGAGCTGCCATTAAAGCTATGTAGTCGTGAGAGTGAGGAACTGGGTGTGGGTCACGTACAGGTAGCCATCTAGCCCTAGGCCAGGGGGTGGTGGTTATTTGGTTATTGGTGGCTCACAGCAGACTAAAGCGAAGAAGGTGGAAGGTGGTCACTCACCCGCAGGCCACGCACTCAATGTTCCATTTGGGATGGACCACGATACGGAGGATGTCTCGTGTCTGCTCTGTACCCTCCTGCACACTCAAGTCGTGCTCCCCCAGAACTATACGATAAATATCACCTGGGCTACACATACACACACACATACACACACACACACACATGGCCATAGTGTTATACATGACACACTGAATGAGAATTGGGTCTACCTCCATTCAAACACATTGAAACAGGCCAAATTTAACCCCTTAATTTTACCCTTATTGGGCCCAATAATGCCTTATTATTTCATAACTACACTGACTGCAAGCTGATTATTAATAAGGTACAGGGCCCCCCCCTCGAGTGGTCCAGCGGAATGACCAGAGGATTGCTGGTTCAAATTCCGGTCATGCTGCAAGATACAGGGTGGGTGGATAGCAATCTCTCCCCAGATCACTCCAGTGCGGTGCTGGCCACCACTGGCGTCCCCTGCCAAGCCATGGAGGTGCCCGGAGGTGTTGCATCTGCGGCAGTTTGAAAAAGAGCCGTTGGCTGGCTGCACACAGGGGGGTATTTTGAAGTTTGTGATGACACTCGGGGCTCACTGACGGCCCGCTGGCTGTCAAAATTTGCATAAAATAATAAAATAATTGTATGAAAATCCTAATATTCCAAATATGACCTGGATCGAACGTTTTGAAAGAATTCTGCACTCATTTCTATAGATATTACATTAGTGGGAACTTCGATCTGGACATCAGTAAAGCTCACTGTCCGGCTGTTTCTCACTCACAAGATGCAGTGTCCAGCGGTCAGAACCCAACGTGGGGCGATTAGAGTACCTCCACAAGTGTGGTACCAGCGGGTGCCATGCTTTACCTGCAGTGAGATCTGTAGACACACACACACACACGCACGCACACACACACACGTCGAGAGTTGTATGAATTTGGCAAAGCTAGTATTTAACTAAATGCTTAGTAGTTATGTGAACTAAGTAACTAAATATTACATGTTACATATTTAAACAATCAAGCCTTATAAAATTAATTATAAAATTAATTATTAGCAATAGAAGCTGATAATGCATGGCTAAATCATCACACAGTTGCCCTATATACCCTATATATATATATATATATATATATATATATATATATATATATATATATATATATATATATATAGCATAGATTCAACCCTGCTGTAAAATCCAGCTCAGGACCAAACCTTGGCTTCAGATGGCCTAGGCTAGTCTTTGATGGTCAAGAGAAAAAAACATACCCTATGCTAGTTAGCAAGCTGGTGTAGCTGGTTATCCATCTTAGCTCTTAACTAGCATAGCGTTTGACTTCTCATTTGAGTTTGATGGTTTAGCTGGTCTGCTAGCATGAGCAGCTTGACCAAGCTAGCCAACCAGTATGGCGAAGCTGGTTGATCACCATGACATAGATTGGGTGATCTACTAGCATGACCAACGTGGCACAAACTGGTCATCAAGCTAGTATTGGCCCTCATTGGGTCACTAGTTTGGTGAAGCTGGTCGATCAGCTTGGTGAAGCTGGTCATACTGGTGGTCCAGCATGGTCAGGCTGATAAGGCTGTTGAACCAGCTTGGCTTTGCTGGACGACCAGTGTGGTCATGCAGGTCAGCCAGCTTGGTCATACTGGTTGACTAGCTTGGTAAAGTCAGTCATGGTGATAGACCAGCTAAACTCAAATGACACCATGCTGGTCAAGAGCTAAGGTGTTTAACCAGCTTAACCAGCAGGGAAACCATCCCAGATCGGTATGTATTGAACACATATGGTACTTTTGGAGATACAAGGAAGATACAAAGGTTGTTATTGGCAAAGTGTCTGATGCTGATGAAACTGTACCTGCCAGGGCCAGCTGTGGGGCTTTGCTTCTTCTCCGTTCACCACTCTGTTGGTGGCAGGCTCAACCTGTGGAGCGCCACATCCGTAGGCTAAAGGACAAACATGCAGTCCAACATGTCAGAGATGCCACTCTTGGCCAGCACAGCACATGCATGCATTAGAGTTTGATGGACTAGCTGGTCTACTGACCTTACCTGACTGACCTGAGCAAGCTTGTCAACCAGTTTCACTGAGCTGGTTGACCAGCATGGCCATGCTATTGACCAGCTGACCAGCATTAGCACTATTATCATGATCATGAGCAAGCTGGTGGACCAGTCTGACCAAGATGGTCTAAGGTAGTTGACCAGTGTTAGCATTGTGAGCATAAGCAAGCTGGTTGACCAGTCTGATCAAGATGGTCTAAGGTAGTTGACCAGTGTTAGCATTGTGAGCATAAGCAAGCTGGTTGACCAGTCTGATCAAGATGGTCTAAGGTAGTTGACCAGTGTTAGCATTGTGAGCATAAGCAAGCTGGTTGACCAGTCTGATCAAGATGGTCTAAGGTAGTTGACCAGCGTTAGCATTTTGAGCATAAGCAAACTGGTTGACCGCCATGACAAGCTTAACCACACTGTTCCACCAGTATGACCAGCTGGACGACCAACATACGCTATGCTAGTCAAGGTCTAAACTGGTCAAATAGCTTAACCAGCTTGACCAGATACAAGGAATAGTCACTGACCACATTGCCTGCCATTTCTTAGCGCTAACTGCAATAGGTTGTACAGTACTCACCGTAAGCCACCAAGAGCAGGACACAAGTCAGTCTGGTTAGCATGGTGTGTGTGTGTGGACACCCAGCATGGAGCTCTTATATCTCCCACTGACCTCCCTGTATTAACCCTATCTTATCCAACGTGCTGCTGGAGATACAGTATTCAGCATTCAGTATTTTTTTTTTTTTTAAATCTGACCAAAGTTGGTTCATGTACAAGTCCGCACTGGTCACTGACCTGCGAAAACAAGCGTTGTATGTTTTTTTTTTAATCTCTATATAAAATAAACGCCTTGCTGCCTTTATTGTTGTTTGCGCTGCAATAGATTAGAATGGTATTCACATCACTCTAAGGACTTTAGCTGAAATATATGCTACAAAAAAACATTATTTTAGCAAGTGAAATCTACTTAATTTCTGATAATGTCTCATGTTTATATTATTGTAAAAATATAATATAGAATGAAGTTTATTTGACTTATTATTAACTTATTTTGACTTGTTTTGAGTCACTTCTTCAACTGAAAGTCTGATTATTGAAGACAGATTATTTAGCTTGTTTTAAACTATAAAGCTAAATTAAGCAAACACATCTGCTAATAGAATAAAAACATTTTAGTAGATAAAACCCTTAAAACATATAATAAATAAGCTAGAAACAAGTTCATTAGTCTTACAACACTACAATCATCTTAAAATGAGAAATATTCTATATTAAGAATCCATTTAAGCGGATTTCACTTGATAGATATCTTGCTAATAAGATTTTTGCAGCATATACTTTAAAATGTAGTATATCTGATATCTAATATCTAATCATATTAGATATTAGCAAGATAGCTTAGCAAGTGAAGTCTTCTGAAATGGATACTTAATATCGAATGTTTCCTGTTTTAAGATAATTGTAGTAATATAAGACAATTTTTTTGTTTGTTGTTGGCAGATAATTTTGCTTGTTTTGCTAATTTTGTTGTTGGCAGATACTTGATACTTGATAGATACTTGATCACTTGATATCTTAGCAAGTGAAATCTTCTTAAATGGATTCTTAATATCTAATATTTCCTGTTTTAAGAAGATTGTAGTAATATACGATTATTTTATTTTGTTGTTGGCAGATAATTTTGCTTAATTCGAAAAGTAACAGGGAATTTAGCTTTGTAGCTTAAAAAAAGCAAAATGATCTGCCAGTGGAAAACGTCAACACTTTCGGTAGACGAAAATACTTTTTATTATTATTATTTATTATTATATATTATTATTATTTAGTATTATAATATTTTTAAATAATATTTTGACAATAAAAAAGAAAAAGAGTGACATCAGCTAACAGACTACATTTCACTTGCTGAGATATGATTTTTGCAGCATATCCTTCAGCTAGACCCCAGTCACCTACGCTAATAAGTCCTTATAGTAATGTAAATACCATTCTAATACATACCAGTGCAACCAACAATAAAGGTATTTCATATAGAGATAAAAAAGACCATGTTAGCATACAGAAGGCTTATGTTTATGGCCAATGGCCACATTTTTGCAGTGTATGTTCCTACATCACGTATCACATTCTTTACGCATCAAAATAAAAGAGACGTATGTGAGACATGGTGACTTTTTTTGCCTGGGATTGAAAGGGTTAAGGCCAGGTAGAGCAGACCTCAGTAACTGCTTATCTTCTCCTGTCCAGCCTGGTCAGCCTGATATGAGCTGGGAAGAATATCATGGCTCACACATGCTCACCTGTTTCTATGGGACAGAGCAACCTGCAAAGGTCAGAGGTAGAAGTGACGTACACTGCTCCCTTAACCACTGGAGGCAGGGGTGCTTGGGGGGGGGGGGGGGGGGGGTGCAAGCGATGCCACAGCCATCCGTGGCCGGGAGTCCAGGACAGCATAGGTAGGTAGGACAGCCCTAGCCCCAGCCAGCATGAGTCTATTGAGTCATATTTAGCAGTCGCTCACTCATGCTCTCTCTCTCTCTCTCTCTCTCTCTCTCTCTCGCTCGCTCGCTCTCTCACTCTCTTGCTTTCTCAAGGACATCTTCCTTGTGAAATATATATAACTTGAAGGCCTCAGCCAGGCTCCAGGAGAGGTGGGATGTCTGCAATATACGCAATATATATCTTTTTGCGTTCTTTTCTAATACTAGGAGCAATTTTGAGAGCAGGGGCATCCCTCTGCTAGTTTTGGAGGGGATTTAAATGACCCCCCAATGACCCCCCTAAACACATTATTCATTTATATTAGTTTAAACATATTTTCTTCATCAATGTTGTGCTACCTAGCTAACATGGCCATGTGCGGCCTGTACGGGTAGCCCAATCAGAAAGTCCACGGGTTTCACGTTGGCCCCGCATATGGATGCCCACCGGGGTCAGTGACGGGACCAGGAGGGGTTAAACATCTGGGCCCATCTGGATTGTATATTGAACATGTGGCCTAGATGGGACCCATGTGAGATTAGGGTGGACTGTGACGGTAACAACACACATATGTACACACCCATGCCCACCTGGAACCCACCTAGCCCACTAGTTTCCACCAACGTGAGCCGAATAATTTTTTTTTTCATGAGGAACAGAGGTGGGTGTTATTCTGGGATGCAAGGCTGGGTGACCAGGATTTGACCCATTTGTCCGGGAAGGTGAATCATTCCCGGATACAGTGACCAGCAACAAAAATGGAGCTGATGTGTCCAAAGTTTCCTCACTACTGGCGACAGTCTGCCGTAATAATTTCTTCATGTGGACGTTTGAATCAAGCAACTTCAGAACGTCACTTTTCTTCAGTGCAGACGGTACAACCACATAATTGCGCTTTCTGGCTTCCCCTCAAGAGCAACAGGCCTGTACCAACCCCCACCTCCGTTAATAAATAACGCACCACGTCGCCAAACACACTCCAGCCCATTCTTTACGCCGTCTTACGTCCCCCCATCTTCTGTTTCCTTCTCGCCCTCTCGCCCCTCAGTCTTCCCTGACAGTTTTCCTTCTCTCTGAGGGAGAATTACGGTCACCCGCCCCCCCTCTCACCCCTCCTCCCGAAACAAGAGCACTCTCATAAATCCCCCGTTTAAAGAGGCACGGCGAATCGATGTTTGGCTGAACAGCTAAACGGCTCTGTTTGTTTTTGTACCGTGTTAGGCCAATTCTCCACGCCAGATATTTGGCCGGACTGATTTACGCAGCAGACATGTGTGCCGTGTTTGCATAAGCAGCTCGGGACATGGAGGGCATGGAGGGGCGCGAGGGTCGATCTGCCCTGGGACAGACTGTCCCCGTTCTACTGCGTTGAAGAAATACAGTTACTGTAAGATATATCTCCCCAGGTGGACATGAAACACACTCTACGAGGACACCCGTCCCCGACTGATTACCTCAGGACGGGGAGTGTGGGGGAATGTGTGTGAACGGGAGGGTTTTAGCACGTAAATCTGTGTTGGACCTTTAATGGTCTCGGTTTTTAGGGGATATACAGTGTGGATTATTTTACGTGGAGCAGTAGTGCGGCCAGGGATCTAATATACACAGTTCTGCCCTGAAGCCCAACGTGTAGTCCATCAGCCAAGACATGTTTGGGGTCTTTGCTTCTTTAAGCCTCGGATACATTACATGACTTAAAGTCCTAATAGATTAGAAAGGGACTGGATGTGTTCCACTGAACACCTTCCAGGAGGGAATGAGATCTTCTAGGCCAGGACACATTGAGTCCAACTCAAGACCAAGACTTTGGAGTAGTCGAGACAAAAAGTCAGGACTGAGACCAAGAGTGAATGAGGCCTTAGTCAAGACTAGCACCTAGACACACCGGGCTGGTTTCCCAGAAAGGGATTAAGCCTTGTCCCAGACTACATATGGCTTTCAACTGAGAATGACCAATCAGAAATCTCTGGCTTAATCCCTGGCTGGGAACCTGACCCATTAAGTCCAAATCAAGACCAAGACTTTGTAGTAATCAAGCCAAAGTCAAGACCAAGACCAGAAGTAAGTGAGACCTTAGTCAAGTCTAGGATCTGGACACATTGAGTCCAACTTAAGACCAAGACTTTGTAGTAGTTGAATCGAAGTCAAGACAGAGACCAGAAGTGAATAGGACCTTAGTCAGGACTGAGACCAGGACCCATGAGTCTAACTTAAGACCAAGACTTTGTAGTAATCAAGCCAAAGTCAAGACCAAGACTGAGTGAATAGGACCTTAGTCAGGACTGAGACCAGGACACACTCAGTCTAACTTAAGACCAAGACTTTGTAGTAATCAAGCCAAAGTCAAGAACGAGACCAGAAGGTGGTGAGACCTTAGTCAAGTCTAGGACCTGGACACACTGAGTTCAACTCAAAACCAAGACTTTGCAGTAGTTGAGTCAAAGTCAAGACTCAAACCAGGAGTAAATGAGAACTTAGTCAAGACTAGGACCTGGACACATTGGGTAACTGAGTTTCCAGACAGGGATTAAGCCTAGTTTTGGACTATAGAGCATTCCCAATGGTGATTCTGTATTGACATTTTATTATAATTAATTCTAAGACTAGGCCTAATCCCTGTCTGGGAAACCAGGCCATTGAGTTCAGCTCAAAAGTCAAGACAGAGACCAGGACACATGAGTCTAATTTCAGATTAAGAAAAAGTAAAAACCAAGACCAAGAGTCAATGAGACCTTAGTCAAGACTAGAACCTGGAACTTGGAGTCCAACTTAAGCGGAAATATTGTATTAGACAAGTCCAAGTAAAGACCAAGACCAAGACCTAAGTCCAAATCAAGACCAAGACCAAGTTGTAGTTGAGTCACAGTTGAGACCAGGTCACACTGAGTCCAACTCAAGACCAAGACTTATTAGTAGTTGAGCCAAAATCTAGACTAAGACCATATCTGAGTAAAGACCAAAAACTCAACCCCAACTTAAGTCCAAGACTTTGCTGCAATCAAGCCAAAGTCAAGGCTGTAAACAAGAAGTCCTTCTGTCCTTCAGAGACATTAGTCAAGAGGAAAGACCTGGAGACCAACTCAGTACCAAGACCAGGAGAGGAACATTTCTTTACTGTATTTAATGAATTTAGTAACGTCCACTAATCACTGTATTTAAGCCGCCATTACTTGTTGCCTACATAACCTTTGTAGCTCCCACTGGGGGTCAAACACCTCAATGACCTGCAGGCAATTTCAATTTTCCATTGAGGTGACCTCCCTTCCTCCATCCCCCCACCCCCACCACATGTCCTAAATCACTCTCTCCTCTAGCCGCAGTAGCCGCTCCGCCAGAGCGTCCAGCCCTCACTTGCAGACAGAGATAAATCACTGGCGGCTCGGCACGCTCTCCAAGTGGATCTGCTAAGGTTCTCAGATATGGCAGGAATCCTCGGAGCGGAAACCATAAGCATCAAGGCGAACAGGATCTGTGATGGGAGGCTTTTAATGGATAAATCACATTTAGCCTGAGCTGTCAGGCTGGCGGAGGCAAAGCCCCCACTTCCTGTGCCTGAAGCCTTCACTTCCTGCCACTGAGAGAGAGAACAGAATCCGTCAGCTGTTGATGGCTGGGGTCAAAGAAGCTCAGAGAATGAGCAATGCAATAATGCATCAAGAGTTTCAGTCTCAGTGGAGTTCACACCCCACCCTACAGTCTCCACCCACATTGTCATACAGTGATGGCGTAGTCTGGACCTGATCTCCTCTCTTTAATTGGGTCATATCTCTTGGTTCTAGCTCCACGTATCGGAGGGGGGATCTGGCCTTCTAGCTCAAAGTAGAACCCACCTGAACTCCAGCCCAGAGTTCCCGTCCCACCCTACAGTCTCCACCCACATGGTGAAGGCTTGGCCTGAACTTGGACTCCTCTCTTTACCTCAGTCAGAGCCCCCTGAGCTAGCTCATCTTATCAGAAGGGGGTCTGGCCTTCTAGGTCAAAATCAGAAGCCACCTGAGTTCCCGCCCCACCCTACAGTCTCCACCCACATTATCATACAGCGATGGCGTGGTCTGGACCTGATCTCCTCTCTTTAATTTAGTCATATCTCTTGGTTTTAGCTCCGCTTATCAAAGGGGGGGTCCGGCCTTCTAGCTCAAAGCAGAAGCCACCTGAACTCCAGCCCAAAGTTCTCAGAGCTCCCGCCCCACCCTACAGTCTCCACCCACATTATCATATGGTGAAGGCTTGGCCTGAACTCGGACTTCTCCCTTTTACTCGTTCAAGGTTCTCAAGCCTAGCTCCTCTTATCAGAGGGGATCTGGCCTTCCAGCTCAAAGCAGAACCCACCTGATCTCCAGCCCAAAGTTCTCAGAGTTACAGTCTCCGCCCACATTATCATATGGTGAAGGCTTGGTCTGAACTTGGACTTCTCCCTTTACCTCAGTCAGAGCTTTCTGTCTTTGCTCCACTTATCAGAGGGGGGTCCTGCCTTCTAGCAGAACGCATAAGCCATCCACATTTCAGCCCAAAAGTTCCAGAGTTCTTGCCCCACCCTACAGTCTCCACCCACATTATCATATAGTGAAGGCTTGGCCTGAACTTGGACTTCTCCCTTTACCTCAGTCAGAGCTCCCTGAGCTAGCTCATCTTATCAGAAGGGGGTCTGGCCTTCCAGCTCAAATCAGAACCCACCTGAACTCCAGCCCAAAGTTCTCAGAGCTCCCGCCCCACCCTACAGTCTCCACCCACATGATCCGATGCTGATGGTTTGGTATGAACATGGTGGCTGTGGTAAAGAACAGCTAATTAGGAACACATTCAGTCCTGACTGCTTGACCCGTGGCTGTTCTTTCTCATCCTCACACCACCCTGCCGCTGATGTGTGTGTGTGTGTGTATGTGTGTAATGCTTTCCCTGCACTCAGTAGCCCCTTCAGAATTATGAATCCAATTACGATCCGGCAGCCGGCTGACGAGCTCTGGCAGCGGAAGAAACAGCGAACAGGGAAAGAGGCACTTTTTGACAGCAGCAGTCAGTGTGTGTATACGTCTCATTTCGGTCGAGTGTAAATCACATGCTCTGGTCTCAGGAGCCGACCTGGATCTCGTTCCTGACGCTCAGCCATCTTCTCCACCTTTTCTGGCTAATGAGGGCTAAGAGGAGGGGGGGGGGGGGTAAAAAATCAAGCCTGATCCCCCCAGGCTTCTTCCCGCTCCCTTCTCTGTCTTTAAACACTATCCGCCGGCCCTGCATGGAACATATTACCCCTAATCACTGGCCCAGATGTTGGCTGCATCTATCGATACGTGCGGCCGACGCAGCCGAGGAAATGCCTGGACAACAGCGTGGCAGTAGCAACATGACTGAGGTGTTTACAGTGGGTTAACGGGGTGGTACGAGGGCAGACAGTCTGGACTGAAGCACCAGTAGGTCTTAGTTTATCTCCAAGAAAAGGCCTCCACATCTTCACATCCAGCACTGGTTTAGCCAAAGATCTCGTCTACAGACTTTCCCTCTACCCCCAAATTAGCCGATTATCCGAGACGTGGTCGGTTGGTGTCAAGTTGTTAAGTAACCTCAAATTAGCCGTGCTTATGTGGTTTCTGAGGCCACGTATATCTGGATATTCTCGAAAAGAGGCCTTTCAGCCTCTCATTCGTGCATAATCGATGCTTTAGGATATTTGGGATATGAAAGGGAGCTTTCTGAAAAATCTCTGTGTGTTTTTTTGTGGCAAAAAGGCCTGTTGGCTTGGTCGTTGCTATTTTCACAGTTTACAGACCCTTACAGAAAAGCCACATTTATTTCACATGCGACGGGTCTAAAAAAAACACATGACCACATGTAAAATCACAGGTGACCCGCCCTGAAACAGCACGCGGTCAAGCATTTTTCCATGTGACCACAGGTTTTTTTCAGTCTATAAATAAAATTGCGTTATTGAATATTCATTATGTGAAATTCAGGGAAACTCTCTGTCTGAAACACAGCTGAGGAATGGGTTTCTGGGTGCTTGGCAAATTAGGATTACTAGTGCTCACTTTTTAAAATATATATATATATAAATAAATCAGAGCCATGTGGATGTTTCAAAGACAGCATTGCAGCCTCAGCAACAATAAACCCCACATCCAGGCCCAGTATCAGCAGGTCTCCCACCCTCTCAGCAAGCTAGGGTAGGTAGGGTAGGTGGCGTGCAGAGGCGGGGCTTAGTGAGGAGTGGGCGGGGTCAATCAGAACTCGACAACCTTTGAGGGTCGACCCACCATGCCATAGTGGGGAAAATCCTTACTGTTGTATCATATCTTCAGAAGAAGTTACAGGTGCAGCAGGACTGAATTTCCAACCACTAGGGGGCGCATGCTTTCTGTTAGCAAACACGGAGCTAGCGTTTAGCAAGATGTGGTTCTGAGACTTGCAGTAAGTCTAATATTATTTTAATGCACTCATAGTAGCCCCTCAGATCCGGACATCTAATTAGGATGTAACCTTTTGACTGATAAGGCTAAACAGATTAGCCCTGAAGGGGGTCAAAAAACTCAATTTCCAACCACTAGGGGGCGCACTAGCCAGGTTTGGACAGCAAAAGTGAACTGCATCGACTTAAAGTGACTTTTGTTGGACTTTTGTGCACCTCTGTAGACCCCAGATCCGGACATCCAATTGAGATGTAACCATTCTGGCTAATGCTAACAAAAGCAGGCTAAACAGATTAGCCCCGAAGTGGGTCGGAGGTCACCATGGCATCCAGCGAGCTTGTCAACTTTCGAGGGTCGACCCACCATGTAACAGTAACTGGCGCACTAGCCAGATTTGGACAGCAAAAGTGAACTGCATCGACTTAAAGTGACTTTTGTTGGACTTTTGGGTGAAAATGTTTGCCGGGTAAAGAAACCCTGTTGTACGATGCTGTTAGTGATGCCGTTAGCAAACACGGCGCTAGCATTTAGCAAGATGTGGTTCTGAGTCTAATATCATTCTAACGGACTCATAGAGCACCTCCGTAGCCCCCAGATCCGGACATCCAATTGAGATGTAACCATTCTGGCTAACGCTAACAAAAGCAGGCTAAACAGATTAGCCCCGGAGCGGGTCGGAGGTCGCGCCAGATGCACCTGGAGAGCTGAAGGCAGCGTTGTAAAACAAATAGCGGCGTGATCGCTTCATCGAGCTCGGCGGTGTTTCCGTCCCTCGGCCCTAATGGAAGCTGAATGTGTTTTGCTATCGTGTGTCCTGCTCTGATTGGAGCCCTGTGGTGAGGTCGCTGGCAGTGATCCCTTTGAAAAGAAGGAGTCTGGGAGGACGCGAGAGCAGGAGAAACACAAACTCACATGGAGTTGTCTGTCACGGGGCTCCCGAGAAGAAAAGAGCGAGGAATTCATAACACGGCCATCATCTCCTCCAGCGATAATCGGCCGTGCTACATGAAGGAGATTTCCATCCAAATAAACACGGCGTCCCCCGAGCTTTACCACAGGGACGTTCACCTCGAGGAATTAACCTCACACACACACACCTTCTCGCACACACTCTCTCTGTCTTACTTTTAAGGCATCACCCCTCACCCTCGTTCACCTATTATATCATGAGCTTTTCATCTCTCACGCTTTGTCTTTCGGGCTACATCTGCTTCTGCCTTTCTCCTCCGTCTCATTCATCTTTATCCCCCACCCTCTTCTCCTCAGCCTCTCGCTTTCATTTTCTCATGGCCTGTCTCTGACACCCATTCCCTCTTGCTCTCGGTGCTGGACTAACAGCCAACCCACCCCCCTCCCCCGCCCCCCGCCAGGCCGTCTTAAAGAAGGAGGTTTTGTGTGGTAATTGGCTCCATTTGGTCACCTTGAAGCTCCTGCGGTGACACTTTCGGCTTCATTCGGCCTCACCCCTGTTCCGTAACCCCCCCCCCCCCTTTAAACTTTACTTCTTTTTTAAAGACCCCCCTCCCCTTTGAGCTCGTCCCGCTCTGCTGATCTCTCCACGTCTATGGTCCACGTATGGAGCCCTAACCAAAACCGCATTGGGCAAATTACCAACGGTTTAGCCTGCTCCTCTGGCTTGGATCAGGAGGCCGTAAACATCAAGTGCTTTGGTCATTTAAGAAATGAGGGGCCACCACTCTTCCCCCACCTCCTCCCCTTTGCCGTGATTATCTCTGCTCTTTTAAATCATAAATTCAACTAAAACTTCAGCCCCTCGGGGCCCTCCCGAGCCCTCCTGGGCCCTCCGAATGTCAGAGGTGTGTCTGCGCGGAGAGGAGATTGAGGTAAAAAGATACATGCGGTTCAGTTTCACGGGATACGGCCGCCTTTTATTTACACAGGCATCAGCCGCGGGTCAGCGGTGCCGTGTAAGGGCCTCTCTGGTCAAATGTCCCATAAAGGGAAATGATGGGCCTTCTCCAGGCCCTCGCCTGATAAACAGTGGTCATGTTTCTGCGGCTTCAGGGAGACAAATGTTGCGAATTAGGGATGCTGGAGTGTCTCAGAACACGGCACACACACATTTTCTTTTTTTATGTAATAAATAAAGCCCTGATGTTTTAAAAGAGCTGCATGATATCAGTGCATCTGCATTTTTTACTGATTTCTCTGGAATTGGGCAGCTGTGGTGGTAGAGGTTGACGAGGAATCGACCAATAGAAATGCTTTTTGCACTGGCTTCCACTGAAAGTTAACCCCTTAAAAAGCCTATGGAGCTTTAATAACCAGAGAATAAGCCTTAGGGCCCTATTTTAGCGATCTTTAGCCAAGCTGTCAACCGCACACCACCCAGCTTGATTTAGGGTGTGTCGGTGTGTCTTTGCTATCGTAACATCGAGAAAAGTACCAAACACGCAAAAGTCATGTACTCTCAAGTCTCTTAATTAATCATGGGTATGTTAGGATTTGTTTTGGATTTTTTTTAGGTGCTTTGTAACATTGCATTGTTATTTTACATATATTCAAATCTAATAAAAAAAAAAAAAACAGAAAAATACAGTAACAATAATACATAATAAATAAAAAATAATGTAGAATAATTTATTTCTAAAAATTATTAGTCATAATATTTAAAATTACAGTTGGGCTGTTTGTTTACATATCATGTCTGTAATTTTACAGGGTTTGTACACGATAAAAAAGGAAACTCTAAAAATGTAGTGTTTTTCTTTTATTTTCTGCAAAATTATGACAATGTAACGTATGTTTGGGGGCATGTTCCAAATTCTTGGTTCTTCATTATTCCAAACACAAAAGAAAAGTAAAACATTTGTAACATTGCAGTTATTTTACATACATTTGAAAATGTAACAATAATACACAAAATTACACTACAAATAATATAGAATAATATATTAAAAACATTATTGATCATAATAGTTGGGCTGTTAATTTACATATCATGTAATTGTGTAATTGTACAGGGTTTTGTATACAAAAAAAAGACATTTTTTTCTTTTATTTTCTGCAAAATTAGGATTTTTTTTAGAGTAAAGTATTTTGAATTTATTTGAATTGTTATTTTACATACATTAAAACCTAATGAAAAAAACTTTTTATAGGTTTTAAACCTTTTATTGCCATAAAACTTAAAATAACTGTTAATTTACATATCATGTCTGTAATTTTACAAGGTTTGTATACAATAAAAAATATAAAGAAATATATATATATATATATATATAGTTTTTATTTTATTTTCTGTAAAAATAGGATTTTCTGACAGTATGCAGTACTTTTGGGGAGCTTGAGGGTTTCCAATTTCTTGGTTCTAGACGTTTATTATTCCACAGCTGTTGAAAGTGTTAGGATGTATTACAGGACTCGATATGAAGTTCTGAAAAATGGTGAAACTCTCGGTTCAGTGGGCCACTGTGATTGGCCATAATTAGGGCTGATCTTTAGACGTTAACTTCTCCATGGATCTCAGGGGCGTCTGGTTAGTGTGAGGCCAAATCGACACAAACAGACCATCATCAAAGGCCTCAGACTTCAAAAGAGCAGCTCGGTAATCAGGCTAACTCGCTAATAGCTAATGATCCTGAAACGAGCTGCCAGTTCACGTTACAGGGCCTTGGAGTTAACTAAAGCCTACAACAGATTAGACCTGATGACTGGGACACGGCCTGGGACTTTCATCTGGTGGGTGCTGCTGACCTGCAAGAGGGCTTTTGGAACAGGAGTTCTAGAGGTCTTATCTAGGCCGGTTGACAGGGTTAACCAGGTAGTATTTAGTCCCAGGTCCTGGACCAAGGAGATCACAGGATTAGAAATTAGGCTAATTAAGCTAGTTATAATGTTAATGCTACGGACTGAAGATGGCCATAGGTTTGTGTATGCTATGCTAAACTATTCCACGTTTGTGTCTTCACCAAAGATGGTTTGGACAGGGCATTTTTGTGAGGTTGCCAGACCTATGATTTTAATGAAATGCCTGAAATTGTTAGCCTGCATGTGGCATACACTGATGGAACATGGGCTAGGTGGGTTCCAGGTGGGCCTGGGCTCTGAGTGGGTTTGTACATGCATTGTTACTGGGACCCTGTTGAGCTTCCCAACTGGGCCCCATTGTTACAACCCACCTTACTCTCACATGGGTCCCATCTAGGCCTCATGTGCAGTGTACAATCCTGATGAGGCCCAGGCTTAACCCCTCCTCCATCCACTTCCATCACTGATCTTGGTGGGCATCTATATGTGTGGCCAACATGGACAAAAAAAATGGTTCCCAGTTGGGCACTGGACCTGCTTCCATTGCTTCAAGGTCAAGTTCGGATGCTTGTATGCCTAATGTAGGAACAGTGGACAGGGGTTAGCATGGGCACTCTGTCCAGTCTGCAGCTCTGCGGTTCTTTAAGTGATGAAGAACCACGGTTGGTTCCATTAGGAAACTTGTTTGGTCTAACTAACCTTCACATAATGTGAGGTTCTTTACCAATCGAAAGGTTCTTCACAGATCGTTATGGGTTCATGGGTCTTTATAGGTTCTTTTGTGGTTCTTCAACCTTTATTTGCGAGAGTGCTGATCCAAAGGGCTGATCAGAAGAACAGACTGTTCACTTACCATCGAATATTTCTCAGACCTTGACATGCGGCATCCCTCACGAGGTCATTTTTCACATCAACCATAATGGCGGGATGGGCGAACTACCCATATTCACACTTCTTCAGAGGTCTTTTGAAGAAAGATGCAAAAAAAAAAAATCACCTGACCTTCACGAATGCAGATGCAGCCCCGTCCTCTCCACTTAGCATCTGCATGGAGGGCAGTCTTGACTGACGTACTATCAGAAGAAAAACAGCCCTGGTAACTGAGGGGTGGTCAACCCATCCATCATCTGCGTACAGAGGATACAGAGGTAGTATGGCCTTGGTTGGTGGGGTTCTAGTATGACCACAGTGCAGGGAAGTGAGGTTAGAAAAACATGATGGATAGGATGCTCTCGTCCTCCAGCCTGCCTGCCTGCCTTAATCGGCTCGTAAATATGATCCTTTTTCCACATCGATTACTGGAGGAACGCAACAGCAGGCGTGACAGCGAGGAACTGTAGGAGGCTACAAAGATGACATACTAGCTCGGCTCAGCAAGGCCACTGGCTCTCGTCCATCTATCCGTCAATCGCCTCACCCCTCCAACCCTCGCTTTGTCTATCCATCCGGTCCTCAAACACAGGTTCCTGTGGTTTGTCATTGGCTGGAGGTATTCGGGTCTTCAGGATTTATATGTATTTCTCTCCAGGAGAAGCTACTGCATAGGGAACGGCTGATTTAGGGCATGTTGCCAAGGGTCACCTCGATGGAGAATGGAGAAATCATGTGAGGAGCACTGAGATGTGCCTAATCCCAATGACCTGTGTGGGTGTTGGGCACTTTTAAAAGGTCATGACACCTGTAAATGAGATGTGAGCGTGAAGAACCTTTGAATTGTACGCTGTTGACATCTCACATAAATAAAAGTAAGTGGCCACAATTACTAACTTGTGGGAACAAGATGATGCCGTCGTAGCCATGACTTAGAAGGCCATGGGAACGAGACAATTAAGCCATGAGCATGACTTAGCAAGACATGCAAACAAGATAATTCAGTAATGGCCATGATTCAGTAAAACATGGGAACAAGATTAAGTCATTGCCATGACTTAGTAAGATGTGGGAACATGATAATACACCCAAAAAAGACATGGGAACAAGTTATTTTAGTAAGACATCGGAACAAGACAATTAAGTCATGGCCATGACTTAGTAAGATGTGGGAAAGAGACAATTTAGTCATGGTCATGACTTAGTAAGATGTGGGAAAGAGACAATTTAGTCATGGTCATGACTTAGTAAGATGTGCGAACAAGATAATTAAGTCATGATGTAGTAAAACGTGGAAACAAGATAATTAAGTTGTGGCCATGACTTAGAAAGACATGGGAACACGCTAATTAAGTCATGGTCATGACTTAGTAAGATGTTGGAACAAGATAATTAAGTCATGGTCATGACTTAGTAAGATGTCGGAAAGAGACGATTTAGTCATGACCATGACTTAGTAAGATGTGCGAACAAGATAATTAAGTCATGATGTAGTAAAACGTGCGAACAAGACAATTAAGTTGTGGCCATGACTTAGAAAGACATGGGAACATGCTAATTAAGTCATGGTCATGACTTAGTAAGGCATGAGACCAAGATAATTATGTTGTTGCCATGACTTAGTAAGACATGGGCACAAGAAATTAAGTCATGACCATGATGTGGGAACGTGATAATACACTCAAAAAGAGGAGAGAGAACAAGATAATTAACTCATGTGGGCATTCTTTTGTCCAAACTCTGGACACCAAACATGCCTTGGCTTTCATTTTTCATCAGTCCATCGCTTTAAAGCTGCACAGTCTTTCTCTTCTCAGAGGGAGAACTCTAAACTGCTGAGGCCACGGTGTAACCAGTATATCTTAGACGGCTGCAAATCACTGAATAAGGTCTTCACTCTAACGTAGGCTGCAGATGTTATTTTGTAACTGTATGAAGCAGGAAATAACTACGATAGAGGGCCAGATGGTGTTTTTTATCCAGCACTGAGTGCTTTACGAGCGTCCTACTTCAGTTTATTAGCCAATCTCACACCTCACATGTTTATTGTGTCCCAGGCCTGCCTGCCTGCTTCCAAGGCCAAAACGCGACGCTAAATATTTAGCATATACTTGAGTAATAAGAAGCCAGCGCTTTCAGGTGCCATGTGTAAGGGAAACTCTGGGATGCTGTAGACACGCTAACACCTGACTAAACATTAGCAGAAATCTGGAAGCCTGCAGGCTTGTGAATCACCCTCTTCTGGTCTTTCGGTGGTGATGACTGATGTGTGAAAATTTCAGTGTATAAATTTGCAGGCGTTCTCTAAATGGAGTCTGTTCCTGTAGTTCAAGAAGCTCTTGGTCTGAATTCGGGTTCGAGCAGTACATACATGTACTGTATGGAAATCAGCAGTCAGGTCATGTTAGCATGTTAGCAACATGTTCAATCAGGATGGTCCAGCTTGCTCATATTGGTTGTCAAACAAAAACATAGCCTATACTGGTAAGCTAGCTAGCTGACCAGCTCTTGACTAGCTTAACTAGCAGCTCTTGACTAGTGTGTTGCATTTGATTTTGGTCAACCATGATGTCGGTCAAGCTTGGTCAAGCTGTTCAACCAGCATGGTCTAGTTTGGTCAGGTTGATCAGGCTTGTAGACCAAAAAAACACACAATGCTAGTCAAGAGCTGGTTAACCAGCAAGCTTACCAGTATGGGGTATGTTCTTGTTCTTGTGACCAGTATGATTAAGCTTGTTGACCGACATCATGGTTGACCAAAATGCAAATGCAACACACTAGTCAGAAGCTGCTAGGCAAGCTAGTCAATAGCTGATCAATTAGCTAGCTTACCAGTATAGGGTATGTTTTTGTTTGCGTTCATCAAACCTCAAATCAATCAAAATCAAATGCAACATACAAGTCAAGAGTTAGGTATAGGTTATGTTTTCGCCTGGATGACCAGTCTTTCAACTACCTTGATCATTTAAAGACCAGTTTAAGCCTTATGAAACCAGCTACCAGCAAAAGTTGGTGTTGTGCTGGATTTTTCCGGCAGGGTTAGCTTGGGAATTGTTAGCCAACAGTCAACATTGTCAACCCCCCATTCAAACTGCAAAGATGTCCACCAGGCAGTTATTTCCAGTCACACCAGACCAGGCTACTATATGTATGTATGAGGAGAGACCAAAATACTCCAAACTGAAGTTCAAATCAACACTTGAGACATCATGTCCATATTGAGGGGGGACCATCCCTACTAGCGCCACGCTTTCGTCAATCCTCCTCCGCTCACAGCATAACCAGGAAGCTGATTGGCTCTTTTTGTTTTGTAGGGCGGGGCTTTATCCGTAAACAGACACCATGCGTTGAGCGTTACGAGAGCTCCCATTCATATTTCAACCAATGGCCGGCCTCCTCATTTATAGCGTCTCTGGAGTTGCACTCGAGGTACATAACGTAAAGCCCAGCAGAATCCACCAGAACATCCTGCAGAACCAGAACAGAGCTGGAAAACGGGCCAATTCCAAACCCCCAAAACTGTTACATCACAGTCTTGACTGGTTATATTAACACCCCCAACATTTTCATGAACCCCGCCTACTAGCAAAAGCATTGTAAGGTTAAGCACAATGGTTATATTGGGAGAATGTTCAAGCATGGCTAAAATAAGGCTAAAGCTAGCCAACCAGGTGAAGCACCTCCTAGATATGGGGCGTGGGCAGGTAACCGTAAAAAAGTTGGCAGGTGCTAGCCCTCACAGAACTTACTACACAGTGACGTCAAAACAGACAATAAAAGCCACAAGGAACCTAGTACTTCATGATATGTGTGTCCTCAGTGTCTTGCCTTGCACATGTTCTCTTCATAATGGGGCCATTGAGTCTCCGCAGCTCACCTCACACTTTCCCAGCGACACCTGCATCGCTCTGCAAATTGGCAGGCGAGCACACTTTAATATACTGCTCCGAGAGGACTGCGTAAATCACTCTTTCAGTGCGCTAATACCCCTACATCACACCCCAGGAGTGCCAAGGGCAGCCAGCTACTCTCACGCCCGCGGCCTCCCTTAATCACCTTACCATAAAGCCACACGTTTTAAAGCCAGCGCCACAAACCGCTAAGCCAGACCGGAGCAAAGCGCCTGGACCATCAATCCGGCATGGTGTTGGACGCATGACCCCGAAAGACACACCGGCAGGTCTAGACTTCAGTTCCTGCCTCTCATAACTGAGTTACGTACACATTATATTACTTTCATAGAAGCTGAGTAATTCATACTGGATAAACTAACCATAGAATCCATCAGAAGAACCTCCACCAGAACCAGAACAGAGCTGAAAAACGTGCCGATTCCAAAACCCCAAAACTGTTACATCACAGTCCTGACTCGTTACATTTACACCCCCGACAATTCCATAAATTCTGCCCACTCACCCAGGTCTGAAAGCCCTAGTGAAAGTTGGCGCGACAGCGACTTCGGGAGAGTACGGTGTTGTTGATGCTGGAGAGCAGCTCATCACCTCCAGACTCTGCTAGTTCTGGGAATACCGGTTGCTACAGGAACCAGGCCTCATGATCTCGGCTTTTCCTGTGCCAGTGTAAAACGGGGATTCGTGCTAGGCTAAAAGCTAAGGCTAGCTGATACTAGCTTTTACCGTGAGTTCTCTCCTTCGTCCGCTCCCTAGAAAAGTGGAAACTAGAAAGTGGAAAACTGCCTCAGCTGAACAATTTCACCAGTCAGACTCGAGAAAGACAAACCTGAGGAAGCGAGTAAGTGGGTGGCGAGGCTAAAAGCTAACCGGCTACAATCTCTTCAGCTTGCTAACAGCACATTGCGCTGAGAGGACACAACAGGAGGACATCATCAGCACTATCCCGAGTAAATAATTGCAGTAAATAATAATAATAATAATATTAACAACAAAAATATGTGGGTTCTGTGAGTCATCGCTGATGCTGTAAACCAGCCAATCAGAGCAAAGCTTTTTTTTTGTACTCTGTAAAAGAAAAATCAGCTTATTTCATTTCATTGTGAGGTTAAATAACAGGGTGGTAAATCACAGGGTGACTCGTTTTCTCATTTTTCACCCCAAGCAAAGTCACATACTTACTATTAATACATCGGAAAAGCCCAGTCTGGCAAAATTAGGGAGACGTGTGAAAGACTGCGGCTCTGGCCGACTCAGCGAGGTGGTTCGTGGTTGACCTTTCAGCTGCAAGGCCACGGCTCCAAGTGAAGTAATGAAAAAGACAACACGTGCTCGCTCTCCGCCTGTAACGCGAACCCTAAGCAAATACGCACAAATCATTAGCCCGAAGTGTCGGACCGCTGCTGCTACAGAGCGCTCTCTGATATCACTTGCCGGAGCGAGCTGGCCTTCAGGACGGGCAGGTAAATACACCTGTATATTTATAGTTAGGGGAGGTTAATGTATATAAACATGGTACCTGATCTGCGACCTGAAGGTGGAGCGTGCTGAATAGCTAATGCTGCGGCTTCAGGGTCACGGCCTACAGGCCTCACAAAGAGCTCACTGTAGCTTCACGCACCTTGGGACTGTAGCGGTGGCTTGTCTGAGCTGAATTTCAGCGCACATTTACATGCGCATACACACACACACACACACACACACACTGTCCTCACACTTTCACGTATGATCATAAACTCTGGTCTTAAATCTGATTGGCGGATCCACTGTGAAATACAGCAGGTAAATTCTGTATTTCTGGACTGAGAGTTCACAACAGGCTGTTCAGAGCATAGCATGACTTTCAGACTTTCAGCAGTTCTTAAAGGGAACATTTCTGCAGAATTATATGATGATATATTACGGTGTAAGGTCAAATAAAATAATATATATATATATATATATATATATATATATATATGTTAAAATTTCAGTAGAATTATATGATGATATATTACAATGTAAGGTAATTTTTTTTTTTACCCTACACCGTAATATATCATCATATAATTCTACTGAAATTTTAACTATATATATATATATATTATTTTATTTGACCTTACACCATAATATATCATATAATTCTGCAGAAATTTTAATATATACATACATATATATATATATATTATTTTATTTGACCTTACACCATAATATATCATCATATAATTCTGCAGAAATATTTATATATATTATTTTAATTATTTATTATATTATTAAATATGTATTTTTTTTTTTTTTTGACCCTACGTCAAATTCCTACGTTATAATTCTACAGATTTTTTTTATGTCACTTGCCAGAGCGAGCTGCATATATGTACATATCATTTTCTAGGTAAAAATGTTTTGTTCCAAATCCCTCTGGAGCATTTCTATTGGTTCATTCATCATACAATACTGACACAACGTACAGAACAACAGCCAGATGATTTACATTTACCACCCTGTTATTCTGCCTTGATTGAAACAAGCTGATAAATTATTTAATTAAAGCAATATTGCTTAATTTTGCTAGTTCCAATTTTTTTTTGCTTGATTTAGCTAATGTATAACACATCCCATAGCTCATGCCTACTACATCGTTCCCAGCCAGCGGGGCTCACATGGGTGGAACGTGGGCTAGGTGGGTTCCAGGTGGGCATGAGCTCTGAGTGTGTTTGTACATACTTTGTTACTAGGACCACAGTTGGGCTTTCCAAATGGGCCCCATTGTTACAGCCCACCCTAATCAATCTCACATGGGTCCCATCTAGGCCCAGTGTACAACCCAGATGAAGCCCATGCTTAACCCCTCCTGGTTCTATCACTAACCCTGGTGGGCATTCATATGCGGGGCCAATGTGGAACAGTTGGGCTACCCGTACAGGCCCCGCATGGGCAGGCTAGCTGGGTTGCTTTTGGTAGCACAGTGTCTCGGATGGCTCCTAATATCCAATAGTGGGAAATAAGTCTACGGGCAAAGGTCATACCGCTGCTTTGGGGTCGGGGGAGAATGAGCTGTGTCACTGCTGATTGGATAGTCTTGCAGTACTAGCCTTTCCGTGTTGTGGACTATGCTCACCCAACAACATGTCGATTTAATATTGCTTTTTTTGGCTATTTTTAAAGCTAATTTTCCTAAATGTAGGGTCCAGGCCTAAACGAGCTTCACCGAAATGCAAGGCCTCTCATGGCTTATTATTATTTACATACTGTAGTTTCCCTCTCTCTCTCTTAAGCCCTCTGAAGTCCCCCAACCCTGATTTATTTATATTCTCTTTCTTCAGGGCAATGAAAGTCAGGAGTGTTTGGAGCATGTTGGTCCTCTGAACACTGCAGAGCTTGTGTTTGCATGTACACGTGTGTCTGTGTGTGTATGTGAGTGTGTGTGTGTGTGTGTCTATGTGTGTGTATGTTCCCTTCAACCATGTGCTAGTGATTTGACTGTGTGTTCATCAGTCTGAGAGGTTCATATGTTTTGGCTGCCTCGTTCACGGCGCTGCTCATGTCAAACAGAGATCCACAAGATGATTGGCCGTGATATAAATCTGCGCTGATGAAAAGGAGGCACACTGGCCTCTGGTTGGCTGATCACCATTCTGAGGTTTCACCCCGAGCAGTCTGGATCTCTCCACTACAGCTTGAAAGAAGGTTATCCAGCGAACAGTCCCTCAGGGGGCCGTGCTGGGCCCGTTCTCGTTTTTTTTTATTTTTTTAATTGGATCTGGATTGTGTGAGAAAGCTTGTTGCGACACCACGTGCTCTTGGGCGCGAAGTTTATTCGCGAGGTGTGTGAGCCCGAAAGAGGTGTGGACGCTTTGGGATCGGCCAGAGCAGGTGCAGAATTCCGCACCGTCCCTGTAATCCCAGAGTGTGCTTTTTTTTTGCTGTTATTTTACGGTGGCCAGATCCAGAATCTGGTTTACCTCAGGAGTTCTTGTGGCTTGAGGCAATTGAGTCTAGATTCCAGGAATGTCATGGTGAAGGGCTTTAATTTGTGGCGGTCGTTAGTTCTAGGTTGATGTCCTTCTCCGACTGTCATGGATTTTTCCACTGCAGGTTTAGTTTGGCTTCGGTCACTTTGCAGCCAGCCGAGGAGAGAAGGCGCTAACTAACAGCGTAGACAGGCGGACAGATAGACAGATAGGCAGACATACAGAAACATGTGCCTGCATTTATAATGACCTGTTATCACTGATAAGAAATTACTGCACTGTCCCAAAACATACATCCTACAGTTGGTCCTGAGCTGCAGCTTAGTGTGGTTCTACAGGGTTGTCTGGCCTGTGCTAGGCCTAGGCCTGTCTCTACCCTGTACAGATCTGACCCTTAGAGGGAAGGTTCGAATGATTGGAATGAGCCAGGACATACTAGGTGCCCAAAGTTAGCTTCTTTAGCATTGTAGTAGCATTGCGCCAACCCCCCATCGCATGTGAGGCCCCCGAGGGTCAACACACGCCCAGTCAAGCCTCTCAGCCTGGTGCAATGCCAGCCAGCATCACGGCGAAGCGATGTGGGGGGTGGGAGAGCGCCAACTACCCACCCTGGAGAGAGCAAGGTCAATGCCAATGGTGCTCTCTCGATGGCTAGCAGCATGACAGGAAGTGATGGCATTTTGCTTCGCAGCCATGACTACAGTCGCCAAGACAACAGGAAATTCAATACCTTTACATTGAAGCCGTCCAGCAGACGCTCTTCTCCAGAGCGACGTACAAAAGTACCCTAAGCTAGTTTGGATCAGCTAGTATCCGAAAGATCCCTCTAAACTTAGACGCTACTAAACTCAAGGCCAGTAAGGAGACCACAACCTTCAACATACCCTACACTCTTGGAAGAGGTGGGTCTTCAGTCGGCATACACTCCCAGGGGAAAAGTTCGTTCCACCACTTCGGTGCCGGGACAGAAAAAAAGGATGGTGGGTCAAGCCGAGCCGTAGCGGAAGCTGGAAGTACCTTAAATGCAGTCTGGAGGTGGAAATCAGAGGAACTTTGAGTCTGGAGGAAGGGAACAACATGCTACGTGTAGTTAATGTGGCGTAAACGTAGCATTACTACTGCACTAAAATCTAGTTTGGACAGCAAGTACGCTAGCTAGCTATCTAACGAATTTCAGATCACTTTGCTTCAGCTAGATGCCAGCAACCTCAGGCTAGCTAGTTAGCTAGCATATTAGCTGTACAAATCACAGATCTGAACCTGTTTAGCTTCACGTTTCATGTAGCACTTCAGTTCTGTTCCTCAGGCTGAAGGTTCTGCTGTAATGAAAGGATCGATATTATTATTATTAATAATTTTTTTTAGGCTTTTAAGATATACTGTTAGCTGCTGCTAGCGAATCTCAGACCCTAAATATGCCTTGGCTGATATATACATATATATATATACTACGGTTGGGGTAAAGGGGGGGAATGAGCCTGTGCTTCGAGCGTTCCTACTATACCACCCAGTTTAATGACACGGCAAGGCTTGGCCTCTCCGCGACTGATTGGCCAAAGACAGCTCCGACACGCCAGCAATGAATCATCCGTGTCATGTTTTACAGGAGCGGAACTGAAACTGAAGTTTTTATATCCCGCTTTACAGCTTCTGGAGCCCCGAGGAGGCCAATTCGGCAACCCGAGCCTGGCTGGCTCACCCTCTGGAGGGCCGAGGTCCAAGCCCGGTTTGTTTGGTGCTCCTGTTGCAGTGTGACTGGGCTTTTTTTATAAGGGGGGTGGTTGGGGTGTTCTTCATCGCTTTTGAGGGTGCCATTGCTTTCTGATTTGTTTCGCCCTCGGTGTTGCTAAAGAACGGCTATTTACCGAAGCAAGGCCAGACTCCTGGCCTTCCATGTTTTTGTCTATGATGGTGCAACATCTTCTCCACAATGGCCCACATTCACGCCATCAAGCAAGCACAGCAGAAACGCCAAGAAAACGACAGGCCGCCCCACAGGAGCTTTTTTGTCGGCCTTGAAAAGACATTTTATTTGGTAGAGACACATTCAGCTGAAAAAGCATTCATCTGGTGGCAAACAGACACGCTGAAGGTCATCCGCTGGGTGCCCTCCATACAACTGCTGAGAAGTTCCAACAAAGGTAGCAGAAAATTCAAGAGCTAAAAAAAGGTGAAAGGGGATAAGACACAATGTGCCCCTACATAACCTTCAGTGAAGGAGCAGGAGAGAAAGCCGGCCTCATTCAGGAGCAGTCATTGCAATTCACACCGGTTCTCCTAACGGGGCAGTTAGTCACGCCTGAAGGTGGAGCTGCGTCCAAGTGTTCGGAGATGTTCCATTAGATGGCAGTGTGTGTCAGCTGGAACTCCAACGATCCGAGATACCGGGCCAGGAGTGATGCTGACCATGCCGGAGCTCCAGTTTGCCTTCAGGACTACAGGACGGGGGGCAACATTTCGCTCATGATTGCGTAACCACTGCAGGATGTTGGAGCTGGAACACTGTAGGGAGGTTACTGAACTCTTTAGCATGCACAGGGGTCGGGTTCTGCGGTTCTACATGAGTATCGATATTTCGCTTTTATTACAACAAAGGGTTCTTGTTTATGATGATGGTCCTTTTTATAGAACCCTTTCAAATTGGTTCCGTATAGAACTATGACACATCAAAGAAATGTTTACACTATAGAATGGTTCTTTTCTTTTTAGAGAACCTTTTCAAATTGGTTCTGTGTAGAAACACTGTATGACAATCAAAGAACTCTTTGAACTATAAACGGGTTCTCTGTGATGAGATTCATTTAATAGAACCTTTTCAAAAAGGTTCTGTGTAGAACTATGACTATAAGTTCTGTTAGTGAAATGAATGTTTGAGTAATAAAAGGGTTCTTGTTTATGATGATGATCCTTTTTACAGAACCTTTTCAAAATGGTTCTTTATAGAACTATGACAAATCATAGAAATATAATAAAGTGGTTCTTGTATAGGAAGATCTTTTTTAGAGAACCTTTTTATAATTGTTCTACATGGTTCTGTATGACAAGTCAAAGATCTGTATGAAAGCTTGAAGCTTGAATTTTCATAGAAAATGGGTTCTACACACTTTGTACAAATGTTTCCATATAGAACTATGGCAACTTAAAGAACTACGATGAAGTATCATTTTTATAGAACCTTAAAAAAAAAAGGTCTGGATAGAACTGCTGTATGACAACAAATCCCGATAGGTCCAAACATCGTTTTTAGAGAACCTTGTAAAAATGGTTCTGGGTTCTTCTTCATGATACAAGGCCTTCAGTAACTTCCTTGAGAAACGTTTGGAGATTTTTCCATTTGAAACTAGGTGCTTTGAGGAACCTTAAAGAAAAGGTTTTTAGAAGAAAAAGGTTCCGCGCAGGTTCCTAAAATAGGAACCTTCACAGTTTCAAATGGAAAAACCCTAAAAGTTACTGAAGTATGTTCTAATTTTAACAGCGTATATTGAACAAAAAGGGGTCGAAGTATTCTATTGAGAGAAAGAACCCTTATCAGTACTCTGTAGAACCCTTTTGCTCTGAGTGGGACATACTATTGCCTGTTAAAAGGGACAAATCTACACTGAGTAGCTTAAAACGACGGCTGGAGCCGTACCGACGCCTCGGTTTTGTCAGGAATGCAGAATACATGGCCGACCAACTACCGGGAAGAGCTTCATTTTATTCCCAGCTTTCTCCAAGCTGTCAATTTTGTCAACATTGATGATTTCCCCCAAATTCGATTCCTAACCGAAAGTCCTGGAAGCTGGAAACCGCTAGCAAAAGGCTACGTTAAAGGAATTCTGCATACCTGCCCTCTTCCCATTTCTTCTCAGCTTTCTTCGTGCAAGCCTCCGCAGGTCATGCCTTTTCAATCCCTGTCCAATCTTCTTCAAACACGACCCACAATTCGATTGCTCCACGTGTTCAGCGAGTCCATGAGGCCGAGCCGCTGATGTCGTGTCCCGTGATAATGAATTTGCTTCAGAAGGAATCTGGTCCCGGTTCGACATAGATGACCTGAGAGCGAGAGAGAGAGAGAGAGAGAGAGAGAGAGAGAGAGCTCGTAGCTCGCAGGTGAGACAAATGGACAGTAAAAAAAAACCTCCAAGAACTTCAAAGTTGGATGGAAGGAAAGAGGATTTTGTGTAAATGTCCGCAGGTCACATATGCTGTCTTCAGTTTGACCCTAATGTGGTCCTCTCTTCTCCGCGACTGGATCAGCTTTGGCCTCACAATGGTTCTCCTTTTTTTTAAGCCTTCGTTTCAAATATGGTTCTCTCTTAAATATTGTAAATATTGGTGAAAAAGGCCTCGCATCACGGCTCCTTTGATGTTTTATTGGATTTTGAGAAAGTGAATGTTGCGAAATGTGGTTCCCGTTTCGAGCAGAAACCACATCCTCGTTGTAAATCAGAGCTAATTTAATCATGTCGGAATATGGCACCGTCCGCTCGGTATAATGAGGCTGAATCAAACAGACAAGCCGTTCTCAAACACAACTGCGGTTCTTTTCAAGTGCTCGACCAGACTGCATGTTCTGTTGTTCTCCCCGTTGTGCTAGAACTGTGACTGAATGGAAGCTGACTGCTAGGTTTACTGAAGCCTTTCTTAAAAAAGAAAATGTATGTCCCCCGAGCTTCTAGTCTCTGTTCGTTAGGGGGTAACCCAGGCAGAGTGAGGCCTAGTACGTTCTATTTAACTCCAAGGACCCTATACAGGGCTCTGTCCTTCACCCTGCCCAAAGTGTGTCGCGATGCTCATCGCTATCTTACACCCCACCAACAGTCTATTTTCACGCTTTCCGTCTGCGTCGTTTAAATAGCAGCGCTGCTCACGAATATATCTACGCTGATGGGCGCGGTGGTCTCGAAATGAGGGGTGTTCAGGTCAGTTTCTGGAGTATTGCTGTGCATCTCGGCAATGGAAAACACAGGAGGAGCTCCACTGACTATAAAAACAGCCTAGGCAGACGTTCGTCAGCAGTCAGACGTTCGTTTGTTGCTATCTTGGCAGTGAATTGTCAACACAGGCACGTGCAGCCCAACGCTCGTGCACCCCACCCCCATGCTTTACACCACTGAAATTGCAACTCGCCAAGGTCAGACAGACCGCACCTGGCTCTTAAAGGGGGCGGCAAGAGACACACTGATTGTTTTATTACTGCACATTACGCAACCCAAAAAAACACACCCATGATTCATTAAGAGATTTTTCTAGCTGCCGTTAGGATAGCAAAGACACACCGACACTCCCTAAATCAAGCTGCACGGTGGACGGCTCGCCAAAAGATCGTTAAAATAGGGCCCCAAGGAACTCGAAATACTGAGCATAGTCTGAACATCAACGTCTGGCTTTGGTTCAGTCCGGCAGTGTGACGGCCCTGATGATTGGAGTCCAGCAGAGAGAGAAAGAGAGAGATGTGCTATGTGCTAGCATGGTTCCTCATGTGTCCTGAGCTAACATTAGCATTAGCTACCAGTGCTGTAAAAACTGCAGTCGCCTACTCGCACCATTCGAACACTTACCAAACCCAGAGCCGTAACTCCTGAAGGGTTAAACCTTTACTCTCAATAATACGACCTCACGCTCATTGCTAACTCTTAACCCAGGCCTTGCCTATAGCTCACGACCTCACGGCTACGGCAGGATTTTAACCTCACGCAGGTTCACGACCCCAGGCCTGTCCCTGGTTTCTGACTTCA
The DNA here is from genome assembly GCF_030463535.1 of Salminus brasiliensis. Taxonomy (NCBI): domain Eukaryota; kingdom Metazoa; phylum Chordata; class Actinopteri; order Characiformes; family Bryconidae; genus Salminus; species Salminus brasiliensis. The sequence continues at coordinate 33,335,892 of NC_132891.1, read as the reverse complement.
AGACTCTCAAGCTACGTTATTAGCCTCATACATGCTGTTCATGACCCCACCTCAGCCATGGAGTGGCTTTTCGTAAGCCACGGGGAACGCCGTGGACCTTCTCGTCCACCCAGGACATCACGCTACACCTGGCTACAGCACAAAAAAACCCCAAATTGATCTAAATCCCTGACAATTGCTCTCTTGACCTTCAGTCCCACCAGACCAAAAGCCTTGCATCAGTTCTAACAAGAGCGTTTTTCCTCCCTTTGAATCCCTGTTATCCCATGTTCTCCTTCGTTCCACTCTGAGCTTTGAAATCGCTGGCACTTTGACACAGCGCATGTTCTCACCACCCAGAGCAGAATGCGATGAAACGTGGATCCTCAGATGTTTTCGGACTCGTGTAACCTACACCTAAATTGTGCCGGATTGCTTCCAGAACATTCCTCTTCTTCTGCTCCTGTGAGGAGCCTGTATGTACGCCACGTATTGGCCAAGCGTATATATATATATATATATATATATATATATATATATATATATATATATATATATATATATACGTATATGTATGGATGTATGTATGTATTTGAGAATGGAACCTACACCCAACCTGAGCTCTGTGGTGGCCTGCTTTCTTCAGAAATGTGAGAATTGAGTGAACTCTGCTCATGTGAGTAAGCCGTACCTTCACTGGGCCTGGATCACTTCCAGCGAGAGCGCGTAATGAAACGCAGATCAGGCGGTTGAGCGGAGAAACGAGGAAAAACAAGACTCTGGTAATCCAAGCTGACGACAAGTGACAGGCCGCCATTAGCCTACGATCAGGCCAATGAACGCTTGGCTCCTGAGCAGGGCCAAAAGCTCTATGGCGGGCCCCCCCCCTCCCCTTGGCCCGTCATGGAAGCCATTATCTGCCCTGGCTGGCCCTGACAGGGGGAAAAGGCCAGGGGTCAACTCGACCATTAGCAGCCTCATTACAGGGGTTCACTTCACATTTCCAATGGAGTTCAGTGTGGGATAGCCACAGCTTTCAGGCTTGGATAGCTAACACACACTCACACACTCACACACACACACTCACACACACACATATATACATTAGTGCCTCATCACCCTGCAGGGCGAAAGAGAGGCAAACTTCCAGAGCTGGACAGGCTGAGATGGTAACAGGAAGTTGCATACTGGAAGTCGTCTGACTCATCAGTCAACCCTGTTATTGTGTTTAAACCATTTAAACCATTAACAGAATTGACATTTCCCATCATTTTAAGCCTCAACTCGTCTAAAAACTGAATTTTATGGATTTTCAAAAAAGAGCCGATGACCAAAACGACCCGAACACCAGTAAAATTGCTGCTCAGCAAGCAGATTTGCATTTTCAGCCCCACGCCAAAACGCATGTGGCTAAAATCCGATTTACTAGTCGGCCTGATAAAGACACAGGTGGCAGTGAGCTAAGCCTCATACTGTTCCAGCATGCCAAGCACCTGGACAAGGGAAAGGACCCAAGAACCCCCATAGTTGGTGTCTAGGACTGTAGCTAAGGGGTGTGCTATGTGCTAGCATGGTTCTCATACTCATGTGTCCTTCACTAACGCTAACATTAGCTACCAGTGCATTCAGTATCCCTCCATCTTCTTATCCCCTTGTTTGTGGTTAGGGTCGCTGTGGGTCTGGAGCCCACCTGGAACCACAGGTCACGAGGCAAGAACGGCTCCAGGACAGGGCGCAAGTCCATCGCAAGGTGATTTTGGGAGGTGGGAGGAAACTTGAGTAGCTGGAACAGCAGACTTCTCACAGACCAGAGCAAGGATGGAACCCACAACCCTAGTCGTCTGGAGCTGTGTAGCACACACATACATACACACACACACACACACACACACACACACTACACTCTTACAATGATGAGGGGCTTCAGATGGTTCCTTGAGGGATGCCATAGAAAAACGGCTTGTGGTTCTACATTTGAACGAACCACGTTTGTAATATTTGTGGAGAACCTTTAAGAGGTTCAGTAGATGTTAATGTTACAATGTTAATATCAAGCGAATTTTTTTTATTAATGACATTTTTATTAATTACACTAATTGGGCAAAAGTATTGGGACACCTGCTTCTAACGTAGTTTCTTTTGCAATCAATAGAGTTAAAAAGAGCTGATCCTGCTTTTGTTGGAGTAACTGTGTCTCTACTGTCCTACTAGATTTTGGAGGAGCATTGCTGTGAGAATTTGATTGCTTTAGTGATGTTAGTGAGGTCAGGATGTTGGAAGTTCACCACCCCACTTCATCCTCAACTCCAATCAACTCCAAACTCATGCCGAAAATATTAGAGGAGCACCATCCATCGGTTCCTTTACTGCTCCACAGCTCAGTGCTGCTGGGGGGCTTTATATACCCCTCTAGCTCACGCCTGGCATTAGGCAGCATGGTGCCAATTGGTTCATGCTTATCTGCTTCAGAGGGTCCTATTCTATTGGCAGTACTTCTTTTTACAGGGACTAGACAAGCTCTGCGTATTTGCACATCTGCATCAGCAACGTGCGCAACTTGAAGTAGCTGAGGGGGTGTCCACAAACATTTGGACACATAGTAAATATTCTTATGTGCGATCTAAACTTGCTCCCCCTGCTCAGTTGAGCTTGTCATGATGCTTCAGATTAGACCACACTGCTCCGTCGTAGTAGATATGAATGATCCGCTGCAGGCCCCACCGCTGCCCTCTGTCTGGTCCGTGCACATGGGGAACTGCCGAGAACCCCCCCCCTCCCACGCCTCCGAAAATACTGATAACAATCTCACTGATCGCCATAAACTCCTTCTCTCACTTACAGGCTTAAAATCTCTTATTAACTGATCCACACTCGGCCCCAGAGGGACCAGAGGGGCTTATATGCATTAATGGAGGACTTTGGCACAGTAAGCCTTAGACAAAACATCACAAAGTGCGGCAGGTTTGCTGTTATGGATGGCTAACGGGGCAGCTGGGGGGGTTAAATATAGCACTGTGGCTTTCGTGGACTTTCTGATCCTGTCTGTGGCTCTCAGGGGCTTTGGCTTCTTCTGATAATGCTACACAAACACAAAAGAGCAGCCAGCCCCAGGCCGTGCCGTCTCCGGCGCTGTTTGTGTAGCGAGGTGAGACAGGTGAGGCCCGCTATGATTGAAGGGATGGTTTGGGAACAGATGATGGCTGTGGCCTAGTTGTAAACATGTATTTAAGCCTTTGTGGATGTAGTACACCAACAAAGTATAGTCTGCTATAGTATGCTGAGTATATGAGTAATTGACATTTAAGGCTGTGTTCCAATTGTACAATGTGTTGCCTATATGACTGAGTGACAGCCAGGCATGAAAACAAGGGTGTGTCCCAACTGCACACTAAACACTAATTCCTAAGGCCTTGAGTCTTTTGAGTACACTAGCTGGCCTTGAGTCTTTTGAGGACACTAGCTGGCCTTGAGTCCTCTGAGTACGCTAGCTGGCCTTGAGTCCTTTGAGTATGCTAGCTGGCCTTGAGTCTTTTGAGTACGCTAGCTGGCCTTGAGTCTTTTGAGGACACTAGCTGGCCTTGAGTCTTTTGAGTACTCTAGCTGGCCTTGAGTCTTTTGAGTAAGCTCGCTGACCTTGAGTCTTTTGAGTACGCTAGCTGGCCTTGAGTCTTTTGAGTACGCTAGCTGGCCTTGAGTCTTTTGAGGACACTAGCTGGCCTTGAGTCTTTTGAGTACTCTAGCTGGCCTTGAGTCCTTTGAGTACTCTAGCTGGCCTTGAGTCTTTTGAGTAAGCTCACTGACCTTGAGTCCTCTGAGTACGCTAGTTGGCCTTGAGTCCTCTGAGTATGCTAGCTGGCCTTGAGTCCTCTGAGTACACTAGCTGGCCTTGAGTCCTCTGAGTACGCTAGCTGGCCTTGAGTCCTCTGAGTACACTAGCTGGCCTTGAGTCCTCTGAGTACGCTAGCTGGCCTTGAGTCCTCTGAGTACACTAGCTGGCCTTGAGTCCTCTAAGTACGCTAGCTGGCCTTGAGTCTTTTGAGTACGCTAGCTGGCCTTGAGTCCTCTGAGTACGCTAGCTGGCCTTGAGTCTTTTGAGTACTCTAGCTGGCCTTGAGTCTTTTGAGTAAGCTCACTGACCTTGAGTCCTCTGAGTACGCTAGTTGGCCTTGAGTCCTCTGAGTATGCTAGCTGGCCTTGAGTCCTCTGAGTACACTAGCTGGCCTTGAGTCCTCTGAGTACGCTAGCTGGCCTTGAGTCCTCTGAGTACACTAGCTGGCCTTGAGTCTTTTGAGTACGCTAGTTGGCCTTAAGTCCTCTGAGTACACTAGTTGGCCTTGAGTCTTTTGAGTACACTAGCTGGCCTTGAGTCCTCTGAGTACGCTAGTTGGCCTTGAGTCCTCTGAGTAAGCTAGTTGGCCTTGAGTCCTCTGAGTACGCTAGTTGGCCTTGAGCTACATGATGATGATAATCACATGATGAGTCTAATCACATTCCTCTACTAGATGGACATTTTCCCACTCTCTGTCCACATTCCTCAGTTTTCTCACCCTATGCTGCAGATGTATAGATGAATTGTATGTGTGTGTGTGTCTGTGTTGTGTGAGCTCTCCCCTTTGGCTTTTTAAATGGCGGTGGGGGTCATTGTGTCTGTGCTTAGAGTGTCACAGTCAATAAAAGTTCATTACGGCTGACAGTGGGGTTAGAGGGGATGAAAAGGTCAGCAGGGAAACAGCACACACACACATACACACACACACATACACAATCTCAAGTTTGTTCCCGCCATGTGTACACTGAGATACTTTCACACACACACACACAGATGTTCAAACACACGGTTGGCACTAGCAGTAAATCTCTGAAATTATAGTAGAGAAAAACAACCCGCATTTATCAGATTCTTAGATTAGAAAGATAAATAGTCCAACAATCTGAATAACAACATGGATGAACTGGAAATAATCAGGAGGTTCCAGAAGATCAGATGAAGCAATGGGACTCCTAACAACGATGCAAGACCTGCTAGACCACCAAAACTGTCCCTATCAGATAAACAGCACCTAAAAGACCCATTTCCTTCATTTCACTGTTACTGTGCCTTTAAGACTGATATGTAAATGACCTCTGCTCTGATTGCTCTTGACCTGTATTGTGCCTGATTTAAAAAAGTAGTCCAGGCTGAAACGTTCCTTATAAGGCCAGCATGAGTGAGCATGTGATGTATGTAAATGATCTGGTATTTGTGACATCATAAAAACATATGTAAATTAGGTGGGAAATGTGTGACATCATAAAAACATGTAAATTAGTAGGGAATGCATGACATCATAAAAACAAATGCAAATTAGTAGGGAATTTGTGACATCATAAAAACATATGCAAATTAGTAAGGAATTTGTGACATCATAAAAACATATGCAAATTAGTAAGGAATTTGTGACATCATAAGAACATATGCAAATTAGCAAGGAATTTGTGACATCATAAGCACATATGCAAATTAGCAGGGAATTTGTGACATCATAAGAACATATGCAAATTAGTAGGGAATTTGTGACATCATAAAACATGCAAATTAGCAAGGAATTTGTGACATCATAAGCACATATGCAAATTAGTAAGGAACTTGTGACATCATAAGCACATATGCAAATTAGCAGGGAATTTGTGACATCATAACATATGCAAATTAGTAGGGAATTTGTGACATCATAAAACATGCAAATTAGCAAGGAATTTGTGACATCATAAAAACATGCAAATTAGTAGGGAATTTGTGACATCATAAGAATTGTCAATTTAGAAAGCAGGCTCTCAGTCACTATCTCCATGACCTTCGGGGTCACCTGTGCAAATCTCGAGCCATGCTGCTTTGCCATCAGCGTCCAGAGTCTGAGAGAGTCCGATTGGGCGTGCTCTCTCCAGGTGGATAGATGGCGCTCTCTCCCCACATCACTCTTGAGCGATGTTTGCCAGCACTGGCGTCTTTTAGCCGGTGCAACAGAGCTGGGGACCCTGCGCTGTTCCCTGAGCGCGTCGGCTGCCCGGCGATGCCGCATGCGGAGGCAGTAGGAAAAGAGGCGGTGTAAATATAGCGAGTCAAGACTGTGATGTAACAGTTTTGGGGTTTGGGAATTGGCCCATTGCTGGGTTTAGTGGCATCCCCACCTTTAGAAAACACCCCACTAGAAAACCCCTCTTGTTGCTGCACTCTCAACATGAAGCCTAGGTTCAGTCACTGCTTTCGCAAAAGGTCATCTGTGTGTGTGTGTGTGTGTGTGTGTTTGTGTAAAGCTAGCTGAGGTTATGACAACCCCCTACCTACATGAAACGTGCCGAGATTAAGCAAGCTGCCCAATCCTCAGAGCAATTGGCCTGGCCCTTAATGTGACCTCCATCAGGTAGCGTTTGCGTCTGCGGGGAGCGTGTAATTGCAGGGGGGCATGCAGCTGATTAGCCGCACAGCAGAGTGGCCTTAGTGAGGCAGAAAACGAGCTGTGATTTAATTAGAGGCGTGTTCTCGTGCGCTGAGCACTGCCACGCTCTGTTAAACAGCTTTACTTTATCCAACCTGCTGTACTGCGCTGTCACTCAGCCCCAGTCATAACATCCTCCTGACCCCGCTCTCACCCCCACCCCCACTGTACCCCAGACACCCCACCCAGACACAGAGAGAGAGTGGAGGTGAGGTGGAGGGGCAGAAAAAAGAGGTTCACCTCAGAGTGGCCGCCGCATAATCTGTTTCAGATAACTGTATAAGTATGCAAACAATGTTTCAATTAGCAAGTTGGCATGGGGTTGCTATGGTATCCAACTTGGTTGCTATGAAGTTACTAGTTGATTGTCATGTTCTTCATTGTCATGATTGTCAAGTTTTTGAGTGGTTAGGCTGTTGATATGGTTTCCTCAAGTCGTTGCTGTGGTGTTGCTAAGTAGTAACTAGGTGGTTGCTATGGTATTGCTAGGTGGTTGCTAAAGGAGGAGAATACAAGCCAGAGACAATTTAAAAAATCTGCCCCAGCATTTTATTCCAACTGCCTGGATGGCTCTGATGCCTAGGCAGTTAATTTTTTGGACCTGGTGTTGCATAGTGGTTGCTAGGGTGTTGCATAGTGGTTGCTATTTTGGTATCCCAGTTGGTTGCTGTGATGTTGCTAAGCTGTTGCTTGCTGTGTGCTATAGTGTTACAAGGTGGTTACAGTATTTCCAGCATTTACTTTTTGGAGTTGAATTTAGGTCCACACTGGCGTTACAAGATGGTTGCTATGGTGTCACCTAGTGGTTGCTAGGGAATCCCAGCTGGTTGCTGTAACGTTGTTGAATTGTTGCTTGCTGGGTGCTGTAGTGTTGCAATGTGGTTGCTGTTATATTCCAGGTTGTTGATGATGTTTCTCAGGTGGTTGGTCAAGTATTGCCAAGTGGTTGCTGTGGTATCCTTAGCAACCCCCGAGAAACCACTATGTAACACCATAGCACTAAAGCAACCACCTATGGGGGTAAATCCAAGTTCAGAAAGTATTAAGGCAGACTTTCCTGGAGCGGTATTTGCCACCACTCACAACCACCTAGCAACTCCATAGCAACCACCTAGTAACCACATAGTAACATCATAATAACTACTTGGAAAAATATATCAACAGTTATCGGCAGTTACTGTAGACTGCAGCCCATCTGCTTCCATGCACGGTTTGTTTTTGCTGTCTTCTACGTCTTCATCAGTGGTCAGTTTCTGACCACAGAAGCACTCAGCTGCATATTTCAGGCTAGCTGACCATTCCCAGCCTCCTGTTTCTGATAACAAGGCTGATGGTTCGATCCTGGTGAATGAGCGACGCCATAGACATGATTGGGCACCAGTCTCTATTCCCCCGTTCAGCTCAGCAGCTCCCTGCAGCCCACCAAGCGCTGGTGTAGGACGCAGTGTTCCTCATAAAGAGCAGCCTGGGTGCATGGGCTGCTCTCCATAAAGGCCCGCTCCAGTCCGCTCCAGTCTCTGGGCCGCGGTGATCCAGAGCACTTCGGCATGCTCTTGGACGCTACCGAGGCTCCATGTGCCAGAGGAGTGTTTCCCTCATCTTAAAGAGCTGCTCAGCGCTCCCCGCGGCGTCCTTAGCCATAACGGTGTTTAAATGAGCTGTTTACCATGGCAGCGCACGAGAGGAACTCTGGCTTTCTGAACGAGGCAGGCCTAGTGTTTGGATTGGTGAAGATCCACTAAAAAAGGCTTCTGGCGGATTCCTGATAAGGCAGAAGTGGAGCATGTTGGTTGGCGTGAGGCGTCTTTGAATGGGGCACCTTATGCAATGCAGGCTTCAGTGCTCTCAGGGCCTGAGGCTGGGTTAGTGCTGTAGATTCCAAGCTAATGGCACAACAAGGCAGTCCAGCTGTCTAGACGTCCATTGTGGTTAGGATGTTGAGGCCGGGAAGGGGGGCCTCAAGTAGGCCTAAGTTGTTGAACCATAGGAATGTGTATGGGTGAGGGTGGGAGGGGCTTAAATACCTTTAAAACATGCAGACCAGCAAATAACCTTAATAGCTTATGTGGCCAAATTTGGGCCTAGCAGCATGACCAGGATTCGAACCAGTAACCCTCTGATCACAGTGACAGCGCCTTAGGCAGCTGATGCGCTCAGAGGAAAGGCCCAGGTCCCCAGCTCCACATGACGAGCCTCCAACATTGCTCAAGAGTGACGAGGGAAGAGAGCACGGCCAATTGCACGGCCGCTGATGGCAAAGCGACATGGCTCGGGATTCAAACTCATGGTGTCGCCTAGTGGTTGCTAAGGTATCCCAGCTGGAGGGAAGCTCCACATACCCGTCTCCAACGCACCAGCCTGCGGACGCCAGTGACGGCCGGCACTGCAACAAACCGCCATCTACCCACCCTGAAGAGAGCAAGGCCTCTTTCTGGGCCTAGCAGCATGACCGGGATTCGAACCAGCAACCTCTGATCACTCAGCAAACTCTGATCACAGTGACAGCGCCTTAGGCAGCCGGCGTGCTCAGAGGAAAGGCCCGGGTCCCCAGCTCCACCTGACGAGCCTCCGACAGACGCTATATGTGCCAGCCAACATTGTTTCAGAGTGACGAGGGAAGAGAGCATGGCCAATTGCACAGCCAACGACATGGCTTGGGATTCAAACTCGCGACCCGGTTTATTCATCCGAACCCATAAGCAAGTAAATAACACGGATCCCATATGAATTCTCGTGATTTGACCAACAAGGGCTAGAACTCATGACTAGGAGTAGCCTTGTTGTGCACACTTCCAGGCCACCAGTGCTTCAGCCACCATAGCAGAACTATGCTGAACCTCCTGACACAGCTAGAGCATCATTATATCGAATGTTCTAACCATAGTTGGCCTCCTGGTGCACCTTAACATTGGATACTGAGCCTTGCAGCCCAGCCAGAACAAAAAAGGGCCTCCTGGTACGGCTAGAGTGTCAACGCACTGAGCCGGCCAGTCCGGGACATAGCGCCAACCAGGCCTCCTGATGCACGTTGAGATCAATGCACCCAACAGGGCCTCTGTATGTAGGCTGGGGAACGGCAGCCAAGCCAACCAATTAGTGCTGGGTGTGAATACGAGTGGCTCCATTCTCAGGGTTACGCTCTCTGCTTCTCAGGCCTCGGCCGCCGCCTCAACACCGCCTAACATAATTCATGGGCCTGTTCGAGGCGGAGGCAGAGATGAAGTTCCCAGCACCTTCAGCTGCACGGCCATATTTCATCACGAACCAGACGTCCCCGGAGATGCCTTTAAATGCTTTATACTGCCAGGCCACCCCTCAAACCCACCCTCGCTCTTTCTCCCCCCCTTTCAACCCTTCTCTTCTCCCTCTCTGCGGTGGGTAACAGGTAATTGGTTCAGATTTTTTTCTATCACCCTTAGAGACAGCCTGAGCCAGGCTCTAATAGGGCCCCTAAAGACGCTACCAAGCATTCAAAAACAAATGTACGAGCCCACCCGCTCCCCCCAAATCCAAAAGGAACTGCAAAATTACTCCCATTTCTAGATAAAAAGGCTTCTTCGAGAACAATCGGTAGCCTTGATAGATGAGGTTTGGGTTCAAACATGGCTAGTTAGGGACCCTAATGAGGGAGAAAGGGCCCTATCCCCCTGGACGCAGGCAAGGTCCCAAACAAGAGCCCTGAAGCGAAGAAGAAAGGGCATATTCTTGGAAAGGAAAGCCCCACCGGGCCTCTTCTACTCAACCGTGGTCAAGCGGTCCTGGCTTTACCGTTAATTGACTTCAATTTCAGCTGGCAGGGATAATAAAGTATCAATTTGAGGAACTAATTGAGATTTATTTGCACCAAATCTCCAAGTTTTTATGTTTGTCCCAAGGCTCAAATGGAGTCGCCGTCTCTCTTGCTTACTTTGGAGGTTTTTCGGAGTTACGATGTTTGCGTTTCTCTCGCTTCCAAGCAATGGCATGTGGGGGGGGGGGGGGGGGGGGAAGAAAGCCATACCAACCAAAGAAGATTAAGAAGAAGAAGAAGAATGAGGGGGGTGGTGGGTCCATTCCCTCTCTGCACCAGACCCTCAGATGGAGAGAACGAGTCATAGGAGGCTGGGCTTTCTCCGTTGACCGCTTTATAGGGGTCCCGCTCACCAAAGCATGTAATTCTGCTGTTGATTCTAGCCGGGACTCCAGTTGGCACGCTCAGTGGTGCCGGTCAGAGCGCTCTCCATTAGCTCCGTCTCCGAAGGGCCATGAAAGGCTCGTAAAAAACGCACGTTAATGACCACAGGCCGTTCTGGCCGTGCCCCTCCAATACACGCAGTCACATAATAGCATTTACTGCAATGCGTGGCCACTTATGCCATTTATTATAATATACACACAGGAGTAGCAACACTCGTCAGGTACTTGCACTGTAGTGCCTGCTAATTGGGCTCCGCAGACTGGAGGACAGCAATGTCTGCATATTTTAGACTATTTTAAAAAATAGTACAGAGCTATTTTTTCGATTTTCACCCAATTTAGACAAAATGTACAGACCAAAATTCTTTACACCTGATTTATGCTTCTTTAGGGACCTTAAAAGGGGTTCTTAAAAGGTTCTGTAGTAAAGAACCATCTTAGAACCATCAGAGAACCTTTATATATGATTTGTCCCTACTAATAGAATTGTAAATATAAAATATAAATAAATATATAAATAAATATCATATAAAAAATATATAAATAAAAAAGAATATATATATATATATATATATATATATATATATATATGTGTGTGTGTGTATAAAGTTAATATATATAGATATAGATATATTTAATAATCTTAAACAAATATACAAGGGTTTCAAACTGTATATATCCAGATCATTATTTACTACAGTATCCTTTAAGAACCCCTTCTAAGGTTCTTAAGGAAGCAAAATTCACAATTTTATAATATATATATATATATATATATATATATATATATATATATATATATATATATAATTTTTCATATACATATATATTACTATTAATTAAATGTGTGTATATATATATATATTAGTGGTGTAAATCTATTAAAATGTTTACTGCCATTAATCATAACAATATTCTATATTTTATAATATTCAATATTCTATTACTCACAAGTTCAAATGCTAGCTCGTATATTCTTGAATTTTTGGCCAGGAGAACTAATAATTTTGTCTAATAAACTGTTATAATAATCTAATAACCTGTTATTCTCTAAATATAGATAAATCTCGCTAAATAAAATCACTAATGTGTCACTTGGCTCTGTGAAGAGAGAGACCTACGGGAGGAAGTTGGGGTTTGGTTAGATGATTAATTTGTGTAAAAAATGAAACTAATTTGCTAAAGTTTCTGCTAAAAGCAGATTATTTTGTGTGCATTATATATATATATATATATATATATATATATATATATATACTGATTTTTTTTAACTTTTGAGTGACATTAAGGGACATCTGCCTATCAATACAATTCACATACAGGTTAAATATCCTTCAAACATGTGTACAACAATCCCTCAAGATTCTGCAAAGGCAGCTCCACTACTGTCATGAGCCAAAGAACCCTATTCGGCCCCGGTGCAAAGTGTTTAGTGCCTACGGAAAGCGTTTTGAGGAAGGACAACCAGGCCATGGGTGCCCGAGTCTCATTGAGGCAATCAAGGGAGGCCTCACTTCACAACTTCTAGGACCATAAGGATCTGCTGCTTACGTTGGTCTTGAGCCCAGAAACCACAGGACGCCTCAGAGGTCTTGTGGAGTCCGCGGGCTCGAGGGGTCACGAAGGTGACCTACTCAATACTGTGCATGTTGGGTGTTAATGTTATGGCTGATCAGTCGTGAGGAGGTTAAGTATGGTGTACCAGGCAGACCTCATTTAGTCTTATTTAGCCACTTTAAGGCGAATTGCAGTTCTATTCAACCATGAGCAAATCAAATTCTCCACAGTCATTCGGTGGGTTTACGATGAAGGACCTAAACCAAGGCAGTGTCTAATCCCATGCTGGTAAATGAGGCAGGGCAGTACACCTACCAACACACACGTGTCTCGAGACATTCCCTGTAACCACCGCAGGGCCAGCTGTACAACACAGCTTCAGCGCAGTCTGTCTGAATAAAGACGTCTCTGATAGATTTATGGCTCGTCTCTGCCCAAGTGGGCAGGAGAGAAGCGGATCTCTCCAGCCCAGCTCACATCGTAACCCAGAGAGCGTAGCCAAGCCGGGGCTGGCACGTCCGCCACAGCAGATTAGGAACGTCTGAGTGAAGACTTGTCATGTCGAGTTCTTCGGGGTGCAAAACACTGGCAAAGGTTCCCTGCTTAGTTCCATCAGAGCATTAACACAGCGTTCGGGATTGTCTGCGAAAGAGAAGGGGGGGAGCGGGGGGCTTTAACACTTCCTTAATGCACCAATCTAGCCAAACTACTTTTTGCTTTTATTTTATTTCTGTATTATATTTATTTAACACGGACAATACGACCACGGCACTGCAACATACAGTCATACATCAGAGCCAGATGTACTGTAAGTAGTGTACGACATTTACAATACAAGCTTAGCTTTAGCCACAGTTTAACACATCTGCTAAAAACAGTCATGTTGGATTGCAATTTTAATATTTCTAATAATTTCATTCAGTAATTCAATGGCTGTAGATGAGCAAACCTTACTCTGGTAATTATTGTAAATTAAACATTAAACATTAAACTTATAAAGAAAGGGTATTAACAATATTTTTTAAGAAAGTCAATAAATTAAATAAATAATAAAAAAAAAAACACTCTGGCTGTCAGACATTGGGTATCGCACCCCCCCCCGGCCGATTCTGAGGTGCCGCCCAAAGGCCCAAATAAGGACTTCCCATTTGTTTCTGTTGATTCACGTTCATTTGAGTCGATGTTCATTTGTCTTCATGTGTGTGTTTGGTTCATGTGTATCACCTGGGACTGGGAGTACTTAAGGAGCCTCAATACTGTTGTTCTAGGTCGAGAATTGAACCGTCTGGAACTTCTAGGACGCCCCGAGGTTCCTCGCATGTTCCGGTGTGCTTTGCCCTCTGTTTGCTGCTCACGTTTTGCACACCTTGTGTTTAAGCTGGTTTTATATATATATTTACCATTTCATATATATATATACCATTTACCATTTACCATTTATGACCATTTACATGAGCCCCGCCCACTAGAGAAAGCTCTAGTTAAAACGCGACGGCGACTTGCTGATACTGGAGAGCAGCTCATCACCTCCAGACTCTGCTAGTTATGGGAATACGGCTTCATACGGGACCAAGGCCTCGAGACCACAGCTTTTCCTGTGTCAGCGTCGGCAGAAGGAGCCATGGAGGTTGAGCTAGGAAGCTGTGCTAGGCTAAAAGCGTCTCTCCATCGCCTGCTCCCTCAAAACCCAGCCGGAGCTAAACTCAGGATCAGGATGTGATTCAACACCTGGTTGAATATTTTATTAACGGTACAACTCAATAGAGACAAACCCGGGGAGGTGAGTAAGTGAGTGAGTGAGTGAGAGGGGGGGCGAGGCTAAAAGCTAACCGGTAGCAATCTCTTCAGCTTGCTGCCAGCACATCGCGCTGAGAGGACACAATGAGAGGACAGCAGCAGCACTGTCCGGTACAACTCTGGGATAATGAGCCAATCAAAGCAGAGCTTAAGAGCCCTTTGTAAAAGATAAATCATAGTGTTTCAGCCTGAGGTACAATAACAGGGTGGTAAATCGGCTGGTAACACCGAATCTGAGCATTTTCACCTACATGTTACACTAGGCTACCAGATCTGCAGTACTCACACCCACAGCTGGATGCAGGTGTGCCACATTCCTGTCTATTGGCCTCCCGCTTGCTCTCTTGTCCCATGAATCATCCTCCATTCCATGCTCCAGATCATCTGCCCGATTCTCCTTCAGAGGATTATGGGAGGACCCTCCACCTGCATAATTACCCACAAGAAAGAGAGAGAGAGAGAGAGAGAGAGAGAGAGTCTTAGTACTTTTTTCCGGCTGCAGGGTTTTTACGAGGATTTACTTATCCCCTCTGATCAGCTGAAGGTCTGAACTTGTGACTTTTTAAGAACTCTATATCAGGCCCTTCCTGCCTTTGCATATTCTCCTAGGAATTTCATGGGCGTTCTGTAGCGATTAGCTGCAGGAGGATCCATCCCTCTTTTTTTTTAACGTGCGACTCGTCTACTTTTTAAAAAGTAGATTAAGGTTTGCTCAGAGATGAGATTGCCCATAGTAGCATGTCTGCTGGGACCAACCAGGGGCCTCGGGGATCTCGATAAGAACGTGGAACATGAGAGGCTTTCGCAGGTCATTATCTGCTGGTGCTGCGTCGCGTTTCTCGCCCAAACGGGTTCAATTACCGCTGTCCGAGCCATGGGGGGAGGGGGGGGGGTCCTGATCAAACCGACTCTGACATCCATTAAGCCCAGAGTTTTACAGAGCAAGTGTGTGCGACTGGTGGTGGTGGTGGTGGAGGTTAGGGGATGGGGGGGGATTAAGGGGTGTGTGATTCCCACTGGAGCGATCAAGCCAGCCATTCCCACCGGAATCTCGGAGCGATAAAGCTAAAGAAATGGCTCCTGAAAAGAAGAAGAAAATCTCAGCGAGTTGGAGGGTGACGTACTGACGCCCCCCTTTCGCTTTTCAGTCCCTTCTCGCCGCTCAATTAAAGCGGACGGCTCTCTAATCACATAGAATGGCAGTCCTGCCGGAAAACAAAGGAGGTCAAAGGGTTTTTCTTGCTGTGGAGCCACAGTAGCTGCATTTAGAAAGCCCCCCCACCCCCCCGCAAAGCCAAGACGTGGTGCCACCCCTCTCCTATTGGGCTGAGGTGAAGTCTTGCTACCCAAGCTGAATGGACCCCCGAAAACCAGCGCCTTCTTCTTTTTTCTGCAGCGTGTGAAACAACACATCACCCTTCCCACCGGCAGCCCTTCCACATTGAGGTTTGGATGCGTCTGTAAGGCGGATGCAGCCTGTTTGTCGCGGCTGTCGCGGTCGCCACCATGAGGGTCCGCACTGTGGGCAGACGGCGATATTGACGTTTGTGCGAGTTGCGAGTTGATTAATTAGGCATTTCTCAGCCTCTGGTGATGTAGAAGGGAAGTGACAGAGTGAAGGATCAATGGTGTGGTGGTGAATTGCCTCACTTCGAATAGGGTAGGAAACAAATGTGGGCCAAATTAGCGTTCTGTTGGCTTTGGACATGCCTATTTACAGCAGGCCTCTGGAAACCCCCCCAACCCCCTGCCCCCCATTGATTTGTTGACATCACTTTCCCAGATAAGAAAACATGAGGTCATAACTTGCACAGTTTCTCCCAACCATGATCATTTTTCACGACTGTTTCGGTTGGCGCCGGGGCATTCGTGCGGCATGCGAGAAGTTTAGCATGTCATGCTGTTTGGCAGTGTAGCGGCAAACGCTCAAATACTGCAAGCGCTGCAAAAAGAAAAACTGTGTGAGGGGTGGGATGGCATTAAAGCATTGGTTCCTAGCTGTGGTTCTGGAGGAACCCCTGTCCAGCACAATTTTGGCTTTAGTGGCTTTAGTGGCTTCATAAGGGGCAGTGATGGTTCAGCAGTTAGAGCTCCGTGCTATTGTTGACAGGGTTGTTAGGTTCGATACCCGGGCTCAGCAAGATGCCATTGTTGGCCCCTGTTGAGCAAGGCCCTTCACCCCCTTTCTGCTCCCTGGGCGCTGGAGTTGGCTGCCCACCGCTCTGGGTGTGTGTGTGTGTTCACTACCACAGATGGGTCAAAAGTGAAGGACACATTTTGGGGTACATTGTGCGGTAACAGATACGTGCACCTTTACCTTCCTGCTCTAATGCACTCGTCATGCTACGAAACCAGTAAGAATTTCCAGTCGCAATTTTCTATATATATATTTTAAATATCCACAACCCAAAAAATATGTTCATCTTCCAAAACACAAAACTTCCTTTTTGTGATTCCTCATTTAAAGCAACAGTATGTGGTTTGTAGACCAAAGAATATGATTTAGAGTGTGACGGGGTGTTAAGTCAAATGCAAATACCTCATAGAAAACCTATGCTGCCACTATCACGCAGGGTCGCTGGTTCAAATCCCGGGTCATGCTGGCTGCCATCAGCAGCCGGAGCCTGAGAGAGCACAATTGGCCATACTCTCTCCGGGTATGTAGATACCTCTCTCTCTCTCTCTCTCTCTCTCCCTCCCCACCTCATGTCAGAGGGATGCTGGCTATCTATCAGAGCTGGGGACTCTGAGTGTTGCATAGGCGGCAGTTGGTAAAGAGGCGGTGGCTGTGTGGTTGTTCAAGTGTCAGAGGAGGCACGTGTCGGTACTCACCCTCCCAGTGTCGGGAGCATTAGATGTGATGGGGGGGAGTACTGATGAGTGGGTTGGGTAAAATTGGGTAAAAAATATTATATGAATTAGCTGATTAGCAGGATCAGGTTTGGGGTGTTGGGGTAAGCAGGGTAGGCATTAAGATGTGCAGGGTCAGGGTCAGGACAGGGTCCTATTCCAGTCTCAAACTGATCCTAGATGGACAGAAATCCATTTTTATGGAAGAAATAAGAAAGCCCTGGGATTTCCCAATAGCTGAATAAGATGACCCTGTGCCTAGCCTTGTTTGGAGAAGATCAGATGTTTCATAAGCTATAAACTTCATACCGCACTACTGTCAATTAGTACTGCTAGCCTTTTAACGTGTCTTGACGTTTTAATGGAAAGCTCACGTTTATTGCTCCTTTACGTGACTGTTTTTATTGCAGCCTCTAAAGAAAAGCCGTCTGTTCTTGAATTGGGAGGATTGTGGGCAAGAGCAAGAGACGAACGAGGTGTAACATGAACGAGGCGAACCGCTTTGGTGAGAATCACGAGCGCTGCCGGGCCTGCACACACCGTGTGCCTTACAATCTCCTGCTTGCGTTGGAAACATGCACGCATGCCTCAGAGCCAGGCACGGGTGCTGCTTGCCAGAACCCCCAACGCCTGTAACCTGACCACTCAGCAAGTGCCGGCTTTCTAGCCTTTTTGCAAGACCCTGTAAAGGAACCGGCTGAGTTCTGGGGCTTTTCTGGGCGCGTAGGCCCACTTCTGGCCGGGATCCATGCAAGCTGAGCTGGGCTCTCTGCTGCCTGTACAAACATACCTCCAGTCGGCTCTTTACAGCGCCGGCTTGCCTGTGGACGGACCCTCAGACGCTATTAACCCGCTTCGCTAGCAGCCGTTTAGCATCTCACTGTGGCCCAGGGAATTGGCACCTTCATGAATCTTTCCATCCAGAATCTAGTGAGAGGGAGAGAGCGAGAGAAGGCCAGCGCCAAGATCTCAGAGCAAAACACACCCAACTAGCGACACACGCATTACAGATAATCACTAATTCCACACTTAATTAGCAATTAGCAGAGAATTTTAAGCTAAAGTGATGAACATTAAGCTTGTTTACGTAGCTTTTCTATAGATTAGCTACGACATTAGCTACGATTTGTGTGTGTATTTACCAACATGAGATTATAACAGTCCAAATCCAGTGTTTGTTAGCATCGTTAGCCTAGCTGAACTGAAGAAGCTCACGCCAGACTCCAAACATGGCTGATCGGCTGAATTTGGGCTTATTGATATATCTTGTTCCTTAGATTTTTTGGTGAACTATTTCTTAAACTAGCGGTGAGATTTCACTACCAGAGACGCAATTAAAACGACCGAATACTTAATTAGCTACAGGATTTTGCTACAACACTACTTTCACTAAAGTCATGAAAATTAAGCTTGTTTACGTAGCTTTTCTGTAGATTTTTTAGGGAAATTAGCTAAGATTTGGCCGTTTTTACCGAGATTGGATTGTAACAGTCAAAATCCAGTGTTTGTTAGCATCGTTAGCCTAGCTGAACTGAAGAAGCTCACGTCAGACTCCAAACATGTCTTGGCTGATCGGCTGAATTTAAGCGAATACTTAATTAGCTACAGGATTTTGCTACAACACTACTTTCCCTAAAGTCATGAAAGATTAAGCTTATTATCTGAAGATGTTTATTTAGGGAAATTAGCTACAATTTAGCCGTTTTTACAGAGATTGGATTGTAAAAGTCAAAATCCAGTGTTTGTTAGCATCATTAGCCTAGCATCTCCTGCTGTAAACTGAAAAAGCTCACGTCAGACTCCAAACATGTCTTGGCTGATCGGCTGAATTTGGGCTTATTGATATATCTCGTTCCTTAGATTTTTTGGTGAACTATTTCTTAAACTAGCGGTGAGATTTCACTACCAGAGACGCAATTAAAACGACCGAATACTTAATTAGCTACAGGATTTTGCTACAACACTACTTTCGCTAAAGTCATGAAAATTAAGTTTATCTTCTGAAGATTTTTGAGGGACATTAGTTAAGATTTGGGCGGTGTGTTTTTACCGAGATTGGATTGTAACCGTCAAAATCCAGTGTTTGTTAGCATTGTTAGCCTAGCATCTCCTGCTGTAAACCGAAAAAGCTCACGTCAGACACCAAACATGTCTTGGCTGATCGGCTGAATTTGGGCTCAGTGATAAATCGTTATCACGCTAAAGTGATTAAGTGAGGAAGCACTGATCAGATCGCAAACATGGATAAATCCAGTTCATTTGAGCACTTCACTCAAATTTTGAGTGTTTACGTGATTAGCAACCAAATTTCGCTAGCGGGCGACTTCATTTCCCTACAAGAGCTGAAATTCTACTACGCCTTTATCTACAAGAGCTTCAGACACACTTCATTGGCTTCAGGATTCCTTTACACACTCAGCTAGCCACAAGATTGTGCTACAGATTATGAGATTTTTACACCTATTTACCTGCAGCGATTCTTTGCACACTCCGTTAGTGTTTCAGGATTTTCGAATACTTTAATACTAACGTAAAAGATGGTGGTTTAATCTCTTAATTCTCTCTCTCTCTCTCTCTCTCTCTCTCTCCTCAGCTCTCTCTATCTTTAGCCTCCCACAGCTCTTACGCAAGTTCACGTTTCCCACTTTTCCCCACTTTCCAAATTCATCCTCTCTCTTTCATTCCTTCATTCCCATCTGTCTGTCTGTCTGTCTGTCTGTCTGTCCTCCTCCATCATTCCTTCACTCTCCACCGTCTCGCTCCTTCTCTCTTTCCTCCCGGCACAGCTTCGCATTAGTGGACGCGATCTGCAAGCTTCAGCCCATATAAATGATTAAGTATGTCATTAGTGATAACTGATACGGCTGCGGCGCAGCGGCCTGAAGAAGAAGAGATGGAGCGGTGGGGGGAAAGAGAGAGAGAGAGAGAGAGAGAGAGAGAGAGAGAGAGACAAAGACTCTGTGGTCTTTGTTTACTGTGCTGATGTCATCAGTCCTGGCTGTGTGTGGAAGGAGCAAATGCGGGATGACGTTAGCTTGTTCAGCCCATTAGAAGGTAAAAACATCACTGCACTGATTGACAGATCAAGAGAGATCCAACTCTCTATAAAGGGACCAAGCTCCAGTACCAGAACCACACAGTACCAGCCAGAAAGACCTGGAGTATGTAGACAAGGCCGTGAAGTTACAACAGAGGTACCTGAATTCGAAGCCCTACAGGAACAACACAGCACCGTAAATATGAACAGCTGGACTGTGCTCAAGAGTTGGCTGTTCCTCCTTCAATAGAACTTCCAGCAGAACGACCAGAACCGAGCTGGAAAACAGGCCAATTCCAAAAACCCCAAAACTGTTACATCACAGTCTTGACTCGCCAGTCTTGACTTTTACACCCCCAAAATTGACCCGAACCCCACTCAATAGAGAAAGCTCAAGTCTAAGAATATGGTGGTGTTGATACTGGAGAGCAGCTCATCACCTCCAGACTCTGCTAGTTATGGGAATATGGCTTCCTACGGGAACCAGGCCTCAGGAACAGCTTTTCCAGCCAGGGAGAGCAACCAGGGATCCACACTAGGCTAAAAGCTAACCCTAGCCGACGCTAGCTTTCACTATCTTTTCGTTCAATCGTCCGCTCAATCAGAAACACACTGCAGAACTACCTCAGCTAACCGGGACATCGCGCTGAGAGGACACAGTGAGACTCCGGTACGAATGATGATGTTACAGTGTTAAAAACTACACTACACTAATATGTGGGTCCTGTGAGCTGCTGCAGTGCCCTAAACCAGCCAATCAGAGCAGAGCTTGTCATTTTTTCTATTTTAAAGAGACCCCCATAAAAAACAGGGTCGTAAATAGGCTTGTGATAGCTCCTCTGAGCATTCGTCACCCCAAACAAAGTCACATACTTAATATTTATACGTCTGAATACTTTTCTTATGGTTCTGATAGTCAACAGCAGAACCTAAAGCATGTGAAATGCTTATCGCTATGCAAAATCTGCAAAAAAAATGCTTTTGACAAGTTAATTAAGATTTTGAGCTGCTAAAATGCCGCCAAACTGATAAAGAACTTTAGCAAAAAGCGATCCGTAGCATAAAATGAACTACACCGCTACCGTAGTTCAGGCAGAGCAGGTACATGTAGGATTGTATGCATGTTAAGGACACCATTTTCTGTGTACATGTATGAGCCATACTGGTTGTTTGCTAAGCTAAGTAGCAGACAATGCTAGCCTTTTCCACCACTCTCTATTTTGCTCTAAAACTCTACAGGTTTTGTGCTTAGCATAGTCTAATCTACTCCGACTACCGACATCACCCAGCAATAGCAGTGAGCTATAATGCTAGCTGTTTGCTCAGTTAGCTAGCTTGTCCACATACCTCGGTTTGTGGAGCGTTTTACAGTTTGCAGTGCTGTGGGTGGTCAAGCAGGAGCTAAAATAGCACAAATAAGAATGCAGGCTACTTCATTTCGCCTCATCGCACCATTAATAATTAACTCCCAACCAATAAACTGGATCTCTGAAGACGTGCCTGACTGCCTGATGGGTCCGAACACCTGTGTTTACTCTCCAGACCACCTCTGGGTTTCTCCTACACCTGGGCAAAACAGGGACACCAAGAGATAAGATGACCTTCCACAATCAGCTACTACTGCTCAGGGCCTTGCTAACGTCTTGCTAAGCTCATGTTTAAATTTGGTGGGAAAGGGGACAGGTCAGTTGAGTAAAAACAGGACATGTCACTGTCCAAATACTTATGGACGCGAATTGACATGAAAATCTTTCAGGAATGGCTCAGAGTGGTCCAGTAGATTAAGGCGTTGCCACTATGATTCGAGGGTCATTGGTTCGAATCCCGGGTCATGCTGCTTGCCATCAGCAGCCGGAGTCAGATAGAGCACAATTGGCCCTGCTCTTTATGGGGGGGGGGGGCTTCCAAATTGAGTAGAAAACGGGGTAAAATTATGATTTATGATTTAAACCCAACCATCAAAACTTTATTTCTCTTAAAAAGTCTAAAACTGCAGTTTCGGCCTCCTCACTTCACATCAGTGTCATTGTGCTAAAAGTTTTTACATTAAAATCTGTCCTCATCAACCTTGATGTCCTCATAGTTAGTGTTTATCCCTAAAGGAGGGTCCCCAGCAGTAGGCGCTACGGTGGACCTGGGGCTCTCGTGGTCATATCCTGGGCTGAGGAATTAAAAATAAAGCTGTTGACAGTAATTAGTCCTGGCAGGCCCTGTGCCCTCCATGCTTAGACTGATGGGCAGTGACACCGATTGCCTAATTGAACAGGAGCGTCCGTGTTTTCTCTGCATGGAGGTTGTGGTTTTGAGCTGGGTGAGCACATCCTTCCACATATTTTGGGATTTGTTTCTCGAGACAGATTGTAGTTCTTTATGGTTGCAGGCTGGCAGGCTGGTTTTCACCATGTTATTAAAGGTTGCTGGAAGTTTACGGGTTTCTTCGCCTGAAGGGATGCCGGCATTCCAGATAGCTGAAGAATTAAAGAATGTTCTGGAAAGAGTGAGAGCGTTGTTTTATGGGAGGTGTTGGGGGGAGGAGGGGTGGTGCAGGAATCTGAAAATGATGAGAGATGCTATGGAGAAATGTGCAGCCTTTTTCTTTTTGTATGGTTTTAACCCTTTAAACCCTGCAGTTTAAACCCTGTATGTGGGCCCATACCTCAGCCCCTGGCCCTCAAATAACAAACATGTCATTAGTTTCACAGTAAATATGGAATTATTTATTTATTTACTGAATGATTAATAGTGGATACTGAATGATTTATAATGGATACTGAATGATTTATAATGGATACTGAATGATTCATATTTGATACTGAATAATTTATAGTGGATACTAAATAATTAATAGTGAATACTGAATAATTCATATTTGATACTGAGTAATTAATAGTGGATACTGAATAATTAATAGTGAATACTGAATAATTAATAGTGAATACTGAATGATTCATATTTGATACTGAATAATTAATAGTGGATACTGAATAATTAATAGTGAATACTGAATAATTAATAGTGAATACTGAATAGTTAATAGTGAATACTGAATAGTTAATAGTAAATACTGAATGATTTATAAGGAATACTGAATGATTCATAGTTAATACTGAATAGTTAATATTGGATACTGAATAATTAATAGTAAGTACTGAATAATTAATAGTGAATACTGAATGATTCACGGTGAATACTGAATGATTCATAAGGAATACTGAATGATTCATATTTGATGCTGAATAATGAATAGAGGATACTGAATCATTAATAATGGATAGTAAATGATTCATAGTGAATACTGAATGACTTATAGTGAATACTAAATGTTTCATAGTGGATATTTAATAATTCATAGAAGATGCTGAGTAATTCATAGTAGATACTAAACAATTTACATGCTGAATGATTCATAGTGGACACTTTACACTGAAACCTGAATAATGCATGGTGATTACTGAATCATTCATAGTGGATACTAATGATTCAGAGTATATATTGAATAATCAGTAGTGGATACTGAATAATTCATAGTGGTTAATGAATAATCAATAGTGGATACTGAAATATTTATACTAGATACTAAGCAATGCATAATGGATACATTATGGATACATAATGCATAGTGGACCCTGAATAATATACTGTAGATACTGAATAATTCACAGTGGTTAATGAATTAAGAGAAAGCTAATTAATTAATAAAAAGGCTCATTGACCTGATTCCTCACCAAGAAGAGCTGAAGCGCAGTTGGGTCATGCAACAAGACAATTATCCAAAGCACCCAAACCAGTAAACCTTAGCAGGGTGGCAGGACCTGAAACCAGAAGGGTGAACAGAATTATTATGAAACTTAGTTATAATTTTTATACACTGAAAAAAGTTTATGATTCTTAGAGGAAGACTTTCTAAACAACTACACATGTTCAGAAGTATCTGCATTCCAGCACTGCAGGTGTCATTCAGGAGACTGGACAGCCGGAGGCGTCAATATATATCGGGGGTGGGTTTTATTTTTAGTGCTTTCTTCATTAGGCCTGAATGGCCCATTTGGAACTCAAGCACTAACTGTCCACTGCAGAGAGAGAGAGAGAGAGAGAGAGAGAGAGGAAACGCTGCTCGCTCTGAGCTAAAATCAATACATACCACTCAAACATTCATCAGTGCAATTTAATACCTCTGAGGGCGGACAGGCTGAAGGTCCACTGTCACACACTGAGCTGATCTCACGCCAGACACACACACACACACTTTTTTACTCTGTATATATCTTTATATATATTTATATATATAGATGTTCTAGGGCTGCTGTAGTGAAGGTGTACTGAGAATGGCCTCCTAACTGCATAACAGTGGTGCCCCATGGTCCAATGATGACAGAGGGGAAGCAGCTAACCTTTACAATGAACACCTTCTCTCACCTAATACACCACATCTCGCTGGTGTCATCCGAGGCTAGGGTGGTTCTTCCCACTATTAGGTAGGTGGTCATAATATTCTGATATGAACCACATACTGATATGTACACACTATAGCAGTATATCACTTTATCTTTCTCTCTCTCTAACCTACACTTTCCCTTTCTCTTTATATATAGTAGTTCTTCATTTTATATAGGTTATTTATTTCGTAACACATGTGGAACCCAATTTGTGCTATATAGAACCATCTACAAGGGGTTTCCTTTGCATATAAGGACCCCTTAACCAGCCAGAGAATCACCTAAGCATCTAGGTTCTGTAAGTCATCATGGTTCTACATGAAAGCATTGTCTTATATATATATATATATATATATGTATATATATATATATATATATATATATATATATATATATATATATATATATATATAGTGTACAGGCAGTGCTGCTTATAAAGAATTTGGTGGGTTTGGTGGGTTAACGCAGACCTGCTACAGAGCCTTTAATGTATAGGACATTTTACAATGGACAAGCAGGTAGATGTTTGTGAAAGCTTAAACTGACAGACATTAATCTTTAAGTGTTAATGTGCCTGTAAGAGATGAGGCCAAAGACTTTGTTTAAAGGAAAGGTCAATATAAAGGTCAGTTTAAAGCCATGAGGGCCCAAGTGTAGTATTTTTCACTCTGGAAAAGTATCTGCACCACTTCACCTTTTCCTCAACCAACTCTTTATGGGGTCAAAAAAAAACTCTCAAATCACAAATACATTAATCGATTAACTATATTTGTGATGGTTATGATGATTAAAATGTATGTATATATTAACTAACTGCATTAGAAGACCGGTCTGCACTCAGTGGGCTCCCCCAGCGCAAGGCGAGCTGCAATGCTCATTGCTAACAGTCTATTTTCATGCCTCCCGTCTGCACCGCTTAAATAGCAACGCTTGCAAATATATCTACGCCGATGGGCACGGTGGTCTCGAAACTAGGTGTGTTCGGGTCAGTTTCTGGTGTATTGCTGTGTATCTCTGCCATGCAAAACACAGGAGGAGCTCCACTGACTGAAAACAGCCTAGGCAGACGTTCGTCAGCAGTCAGGCGCTCGTTGCTATTTTGCGTGTGTCCACCCCCGCTTTACACCACTGAAATAGCAACAGCTATTGTCAAGAAGTGACTGATCACTGTGACTGATCACTGTGACTGATCACTGTGACTGATCACTGACCCCAGATTCAGTCAGTCAATCATCCGAGGCAAGTTTGCGGTCTGACGTCTGCTTCTTTAGTTTACTACTGAAGATGCTAGGCTAACATTGCTAACAGACCCTGGACTTGGATCGTCATCAACCTCATCCCGCACAAAATCTTCACTGATTTGCTTTAAAATATCTACCTAAA
Organism: Salminus brasiliensis; assembly: GCF_030463535.1. Classification (NCBI taxonomy): domain Eukaryota; kingdom Metazoa; phylum Chordata; class Actinopteri; order Characiformes; family Bryconidae; genus Salminus; species Salminus brasiliensis. The sequence goes on along the minus strand of NC_132891.1, from coordinate 33,310,201 downwards.
ATCTATCTAAAAGTTTGAGTTTTAAGTTATATTTACATTTTTAAAGACCTAGCTAGTTAAATTATCCTAATAATTATTAAAATTGTACTAACCACACTAACGTTAGCTAGCTCTAAGGCATACTGATTAAAACTACATTGATACGTAAGATCTATGAAGATCTAAATGAGGTCTTTTTTGGCCGTGTTTTACAAAGATGAGATTGGTGACAGTCTAAGTCCATTCTTTGTTAGCAGTCTTAGCCTAGCATCTCCTGTCGTAAACTACAGAAGCACATGTCACATATCATACCGGTCTTGACTGATTGACTGTATCGGCCATAAGGATTTTGAAGGCAGCGTACGTGTTTCCTTTGCTGTCTCACATTTCCCATTAGCCATTGTTTCAATGCAAGGAACCCTTTGTGGCATCTGTATTTTAACAGTGTAGCTAAAAAGGTCAGTCGGTTGGAAACACTTGTTACTGCCTCTGCCTGCCTTCATAGCTCCCCCCAGCACTAGCAATAAGGCTAAGGGCTAACACACGCCTCCTCCAGTACATGCAAACCCAGCCACCCAAAAATGCGGCATCGCCGCCGAGCAGCCGACACGCTTGGAAGAAAAGGGCCGGGTCTCCTGGCTCTGCCACACCAGCTAACAGACGCCTGTGCCGGCCAAGAGTGCCATCTAGAGAGAGCACGGCAGATTGCATGGTCGCTGGTGGCAAAGGACACTCCTCCGATGCTCCGGGTCCCCAGCTCCACCACGTCTTCATTATTAAGGCCTTAGAGAGCCCTAAATGGGGGCAGTGGTGCTCCGCGGTTAGAGCTCCGGCCTACACTTGTGTTTGGCCAAGACTCTCAACACTGCAACAGGGTCACAGCTGAAACCTGGCACATATAAGCTGCCACAGATGTAAACAGCTACTTTCTGCCTGCCTAAAAGCTTAATGACTTGCTTTCTGGTGGACAAAGAACCATAACAGCTCACTAAAATAAAAAACAATATTAAATGCAGTGTAGAAATGTGTGTTGAGGCTCCACCAGCCTCCCCGCCGGTGTGTTGGCCTCACCTCTGCAGGCAGCAGGAGGTCGTGTGGAGAGCAGCGGCGGTGGCAGCCAGGCCTCATGAAAAGAAATCCAGCGCTCTGCTCCAGAGCCCTCTCCGAACCTCCACTCATCCATCAAAGCATGCAGAGTGCCATTACGGAGCCCGCGCCCGACTGCGGCCCAGCAGCGTGATAACAAGACAGCAGCGAACCAGATGTGCGAGAGCACAAGGGCCCGGGACCCGCGTCCATGCAGTGTGTGCTAGGCTGTTTGGAACAGAAGGGCTTATATTTTATGTGAGACAGGTAAGACCAGAACCAGGCCTCCAGTTCTAATACCAAATCACGGCTCTTTAGCACAGCAGCGTTCCAGCGCAGCAGTAAATAACTCACATTTGAAGGAACAGCTTGGCAAGAAATCGAATTTCCTCAATTTGCCTCGTACACTTTTGGTGCTGCCAATTGAACCCACCCCTTCTTAGGCCCCCCCCCCCAGCACCAGCAATAAGGCTAAACGCCTCCTCTTGTACATGCAAAGCCAGCCACCCCAAAACGCGACATGGCCGCGCAGCCTGGGTCTCCTGGCTCTGCCACACCAGCTAACAGACGCCTGTGCCGGCCAAGAGTGCCATCTAGAGAGAGCATGGCAGATTGCATGGCTGCTGGTGGCAAAGGACACTCGGACACTCCTCCGATGCATGCAAAGCCACCATGACACACTCAGGGGAAAGATCCGGGTCCCCAGCTCCATCACGTCTTCTTTATTAAGGCCTCAAAAAGCCTGGAGTAGTGGCTCCAGCAGGCCCCTGGAGCCTGAAGGGGCCTGGCTCCAGCAGGCCCCTTACCCTGCCTGCTGCCTGAGCGCTGCAGAGATGGCTACACCCACACCGATCCAGGCACGTGTGCTCACTGTCACTGTGTGTGTGTGTTTGCTCCTTAGTGTGTATGTCTGCGTCCAAATTCCTTCTGTGAATACAGCCTTTTGTCTTGCCTCTGGAGCTGGCCATGGTGATCGCACTCACCTCACCCATCAAGACCACGTTCACATTCACACTGCAGGTAAAGTGGCTCAAGTGGCTCAAGTCCCATTTTCTCATCGTAATCAACGTTTTTTTAGGCTGTTCGCGCTATGTTTTTAATATGACCTATACCCGATATCTGTCTGAACAGGAGTTCCAGTGGCTTACAGCTGGGCTTATCACCGAGAATGTGTTCTATGCTTAAAAAGGGCAAGTTATTCGGCCACGCCCACTTCTTTAGTTTGCATCTTCAGTTTTTTTAAAGCTTTTTAATTTAAATATTTACTAAGACGCTGAAGCAGCGCCCTCTGGTGGCCACGTTCAGCCATTTCTTTAGACATTTCATCAAACACAGAGCGGTTGTCGCAATATGGGCCCCTCCAAATACTCAAAACTAGCCCACCACTGAAAACCTCGCTCACTGCTGTCCACTGCAGTCCATTTTCCCTTCTCCTCAGCGCACATTTATGAGGAAAGTGGAGTTGATGTAAAAGTTGCGTGAATTCCGATCTGGCTGTTCAGATATGTATCGGATATGTATCGGATTTCAATAGCACATATGAAAGCGGCCCAAATGAGAACTGAGATTCGGGCCATTTTGACCTGCTGTCTGAACGTAGGCCAGGTTCAAATAAGACAGGCTCCTCCAGGATCCTGCAGCATTATAGAAAGACGAGGGTTTGTTCTGGGGTGTCCTTTAGATCCGTTACATAAGAACCACTACATTGTTCCACTGCTCCAAATTTAGGCAAAGGTCCCCAGCCCTTTGACCCCTTAACCCAGTCTGAGACACTTTGTAAAGTGTGCTGTAAAGCGCCGTCCGTTTCCCGACGTCCGTCTTGCGATGGTCGTACCCATGGGAAACCACCTCAGCTCAGTCTCGTTGCCTTAACAGTTCCTGTGGCCTTCGGTGACAAAACCATTACTGTCCTTTTCCTCCTTTTCCTCTTTTTATTCCTTCCTCTTTCCGTGGCCAAGGTCCGGCAAGCCCTCTCGGGACTCGGTTTACGCCTGGTCACAGGAAGGTCACAGTCAAAATCAATGGGGAGACAGCACTGCTGAGAGAGAGGGAGCGAAGAGAGCTACGTATGTGGGGTTTTTTGACTGATTCTTCATGAGAATTCCGACAGTTCGTCAAGACGGCTTCGTCTTCCCGTCTAATTTCACATGACGTCTTTGGAAAGCGTGGAACGGGACGTGGAAAAGCACGCTGAGGGGAGACAGACGTGGAAAAAGGGACTGATAGTCCATAATAACAACCCAAGAACTGCGAGAGACAGAGAGAGAGTCTGGGAGGGGAGGCCGGCGTGAGGGCGCCGCTCCGCCATGCTAAGCTGCTCCGCGGATCCGACGGAGGTATAGATTTTATTGAAAACATTTGTTGTGCTAAGCAGAATTCCACCCCTGTCCAATTACGTCCTCTGCATGTGCTCGTATTCAATTTTGCATTAACTAGACAGAGAGAACCCGCCCGAACGAGAGAAATCCGATGCTAATATCTCACGGACGCTATTTACAGCGAATAATTCATACCGCTATCTTCCGTGCCAGGGAGGGATATTGATTCCCGGGAAAAATGACCTATGCATTGTTCATTGCTGGTCCTGCCTTTGCTTGGAGCTACACTCCAACATGATGGATTATGATTTATGGAATACTCCACCAAACCAGAACCAGAAAACCGCAGTGGTGTGGGAACGCTCGGCCGCCAGAATCATCCATTGTGCTCGACAGGACTAGCTGCCATCCAGTGTGTATTGTTAGCACGCTAGCAATGGAAACGCAGCCTGTTTAAGTGGGTCATCCATAACTATAAGATCTATATCACTGTAAAAACTCTAAACAGTGTTCAATGGAGGATCCAGAGCTTGTTAGCCACTTAGCTGCCTATTAGCATGTCTACTTGGGTCGGTTCTGTCTACCCTGAAGGTCCATACAGGCTGGTTCTTCTTGGACTGGGTTTTGCAACCATGGCTGATCCACTCGGGTCAGAAGCTTTGCTTTACTGTTTGTTGTATTTTTATTATTATTTTTATGCAAAGGTTGTTAGCCAGTCGGCTGCCTATTAGCATGTCTGCTTGGGTTGGTTCTGTCTACCCTGAAGGTCCATACAGGCTGGTTCTGCTAGCCTTGCTGATCTACTCAGGCCGCTACTGATCTGCTTAGGCCGACCGAGCAAGCCCTGCTGATACCTGGTGAAGCTAGTGCTGCTAATCGACCCAAGCTGGTTCTGTTAAGGTCTTCAAGAACTGGTAATCTTCTTGGACTGGGTTTTGCAACCATGGCTGATCCACTCGGGTCAGAAGCTTTGCTTTACTGTTTATTGTATTTTTATTTATTTATGAGGTTGTTAGCCAGTTGGCTGCCTATTAGCAGTGGACCTGAATTATTATGATCCAGCCTCATAGCGGAGGGCGCGGGGTCAAATGGGAACTCTGACAGTCCGATGTTAGCCCTTCGTACCTCGCTCTGCAATGTCATCACATTGTTCATCAGAAACACATTACAAAACACTAAATATCTGTTAAAAATAGCTCACATTAATCTCCTCCAGACACGCCGGCCGTCTAGGAGATGAGTGAGAGAATGAAATCACCCTCAAACCCCCGTCTCGCTCCCCGTCTCGCTCTCTTTCTCAATATCAAAGCTCGTCTTCCATAGCACCGCACTATTCAGCGCAATATAGCAGGAAGGACGACGCCCCTTCCAAACACCTCAGGGGGGTTTCTTTAATGTTTTTTTTTTTTCTCGCCCCTCTCTCGAGTCTTCTAACTCTTTCAGCCCAGGAGAAGGGCGGATATTACAGATTTGGCTCATGGGGTTTTGTTTATGAAATCTCACACTGAAATATTAGCGCTGTTAGCCGTTAGCCGCTAGCTGGGAGATCTTGGCAGAAGTGGGCCTGACTGAGTTTTCTTCTTTCTTTTTTTTCTTCCCCTCCAGAGAGAAGCTTTTGTGAGCAGTTCAATCCCTTCTCAGCATGACGATGGGTTGGTTCAGTGACTTCCCAGCATGCTAACTCTGCTAGCAACAATGGTCAGTCTGAGACTAACATTGACCTCATAGTATTTGCCATTCCCCCGTGGACACGGAAGTCATTTGCAGATCCATGTCATGGCGGATCTTCCAAAATATTCGCTGAGGACAATTGTACCTCCATACTGGACAAACTAGACCGTTATCTAGATGATCCGGGCCCCAGCATGTGATATATGGTGACTGTGGTGACTGTGGAGATGGCACATCCAATGCCTCGGGGGTAGGGGAGGCCCTTGCCCACACTGCTTGCCCACATACTCTGTCTCAGCACCCTGTTGCTAAGATTTCACTCAATGTACACCAGCGCAGCTTCTTCCTGGCCTTCACCTTCGCTCCCTCAACCTTTTGAGGCTGCATTTGTCCCCCCGCCCCTCTCGCCTCGCCTGTTCCAGCAGCCTGACTGCACACATTGCTTTTTATGTCCCCCCGAGCCGAGTGTCAGAGGGGAGCACAGGCGGCAGGATATGAGCTTACACACTTTTATGAAGAGCTCTCATAAATGCCACTCAACTTCAAACAGCCCTCCTACTTGAGCCGGGCTGCCGGGCTGCCAGGCTGCGTGGGGCCTGTTGCTTGGGCTGGGCCGGTTCTGTCTACACCGAAGGTCAATACAGGCCGGTTCTGCAAGCCGTGCTAATTCTGCTGATCTACTCAGGCTGATTCTGCTAAACCTCTGGTCCTTCTGGTTGTTCAGTTCTGCAAGAACTGGTAATCCACTTGGACTGGGTCTGATTGGCTCAAGCTGGTTCTGCGAGCCGCATCCACTCCTGATCCGGAAGCTTTGCTTTATTGTTCTTGTGTTGTTTGATCCGGAGGTTGTTAGCCAGTTGGCTGCCTATTAGCAAGAGCTAGACTGCAACCACTGCTGATCCACTCGGGTCAGTTCCGAGGGCACCGCTGATCCAGTCGAAATTGACTCTAGCTGGTTCTGCGAGCCACATCCACTCCTGATTCACGTGGACTGATCTGGCAAATACTGCTGATTCACTTTGGCCAATCGTGTCTACATTTTTAATCCATTTGGGGAGGTTCTGTCCGCATTGGCGATCTACTCAGGGCAGCTCTGCAAGTACTGGTGATCCACTTGGGCAACAGCAAAGCCCTCCTGATACTACCCAGGCTGGTTCTATCAGATTTGTAGGTAACCCACTCAGCATTGACTGAGGATGGTTCTGCAAGCAGGTGTGATCCACTTGGTTTGGTCCTACAATTACTGCTGATTGACTTTGGCCCAGCTTTGGCCACACCTGGGCACTGCTAATTGATTCAGCCCAGATCAATCAGCAAGCATTGCTGATCCACTTGGACCAGTTCTGCAAGCACTGATGTCCCACTCAAGCCAAAGCTGATCCAGTCGAGCAGGTGAGCCGCTCAGGCTAGTTCTGCAAGCACTGCTGGTCCACTTGAACTGGCCCTTTCCAAACTGCTAACCCACTGGGTCGTCTGGCTACAGGAGCCACAGATTATCCACAGACCTGATCCAGTTGGGCCAACTGTGTCCACACTGCTGACCTGTTTATTCAAGCATTGCTGGCATGATGTGAGAGACAGAAGCCATCTTGTTAATCATTGGGTTGACCTCAGACCCAGTGAGAAACAGGAGCCTGGGTAAGGTCAATCAGAATGACCCTTGGTGTTTTGTCAGCAGTGTTAAGGTGGGCTGAAACTGAAAGTGCCCTGTTGCTCCTTGCGTTGGTGGTAGTGTGTCTGCCTGCATTGTTAAAAGTATCTGGTTTCCTTTTTTATTTGTTATTTGCATCATATCAGGACGTACATGCATCGAAATGCGTGGGGTGAGGCTCAGATAATCACTCTACAGGGCAAACATCACAACAAAAATAAACAAAATTTAAATAAATTACCAAAATATAATAGCATATATATATATATATATATACAAAATATATGTATGTAGAAACACTGTAGAAAGGTTTTGTATAGTCAGGTTAATCTAAGAAGACTATATATACATATATATATATATATATATATATATATATATATATATATATAAGGTTTTTGTATAGTCAGGTTAATCTAAGATTATATATATAATCTTAGATTAACCTGACTATACAGAACATACGTATATTTTGTATATATATATTTATTTTTTTATTTTATTTTTGTTGTGATATTTGCACTGCAGAGTGATTATCTGAGCCTCACCCCACGGATTTCAATGCAAGTACATTCTGATATGATGCAAATGACAATTAAAAAAGGAAACCTGATACTTTTAACAATATATTTAAAGTGACTTATTAACCGTAGCAGCGATATATAAATAAATAATATTATTAAGAAAGGGGCTGAGTGAAATGGGGTATTGGGGTCTTTCAGCTTCACAGTTAGTTCAGAAGCCTGACAGCCTATGGGAAGAAACTGTTCATTAGCCAGGTTGTTCTGGCTTAAGTATAAGAGGTTCTTCAATTTGAAACTGTGGAGGAACCTCTTAAGGTGCTTTGGGTAGATATTGGGAAATCGGGACATTGCATATCAGGCTTGATTGCACACTTGTTGGAAGTAATCGAGCAGGACAGAGCGAATGAGTAGTGACATCCTGACTGGTCTCTTTTTGTGCTCAGTAGACTTATCAGTCTTCCCTGTGGGCGGGATTTTCCTCCTGCCTCCCAAAAGTACACATGGTCAGTGAATTGGGTGTGTATGGTACCCTGCGATTGACTGGCACCCTGTCCTGGCCCAGTTATTCCTGGTAGGCCTTTCCTGGATCAGCCACGACCTTGACCAGAATGAAGCGGATAAGAAGATGGATGGATGGATGGATGGGTCACTTTGGACCAAAGCGACACGATAAAAAGCAATCTGGACAGGGGAGTTTACCAGTGAAACAGATAACATGGGAGGGCCAGAGCACACATCAGAGCCTGAGAGAGGACATACTGTGGCTTTTTCAGAGCTTTTATGGCCTGTAGTGTACGCCACTCCACTTAAAGCCTCAAAGTCTGAAAAGCAACCAAAAAAAAAAAACAGGACACAACAAAGACAAGGCTCTGGCTGTGCAGTAAGGTCAGGGTTCTGGGTTAGGGTTATGAATTTGGGTCAGGATCACGGGTTAGGTTGTGGTTTTGGGTCGTTCCATCAACTCTCCGTGACTCTGGAGGGGAGTTTTGATTGAATCCAGATTTTATATTGGCCTGGTGGGGATTAACAGGATTAACACTTTGTGACCTGAACGATGGGGATTAGGGTGAACGTCAGGTCACAGGCAAAGCAGAGACAGGTGCTGCTTCTCCTCCTGTAGCACTCAGCGCTAGGTTTCCAGTGCACCTCACCTAGCATCACCCACACGCCTACAAATGCTTTTAACCTTTGGGTCCTTTCTCCGAATGGAGCACTGGCTGGTTTTATGGAAAGGAGGTTGGGTTCTCAGGAGGATGATAATACCCAGTGCGTGCCTGGGAGCTTTCTTTTTCTTCTTCTTCCCTCAGTTCGTTGCTTCTGTTTTATGGAACATTTGTTCTCATGCCTCAGTGGGTACTGAAAGTCTCCATGTCGTCGCACTTCCCAAATTTGTAAAGCTGATTCCAAGAATGTCGAATGTAAACTCGGCATTTCACTTACCGCAGTGGAACTTCAAACATGATGTGAGTGTGTGAGGCCTTGTGATGCTAAATTGTAACCAGGCCTGATCCAGGAGCACAATAAGGCTGTTCTCGATATTACACAGACCAAGGCTTTTCTTTAAGACTGAGGGCCCTACAGTCACAGCTGGATTTAGGGCGTGTCGGTGTGTCTTTGTTATCATAACAACGGGAAAAGGCATGTGCTAAGTCTCTTAATTAATCAGGGGTGTGTTTTTTTGGGGCGTAAGGTGCAGTAAAAAACCAGTCAATCTCTCGCCATTCCCTTTAAGAGCCAGGTGCGGTCTTTCTGACCTTGGCGGATTGCTATTTCAGTGGTGTAAAGCGTGGGGGGGAGGGGGGGGGGTGTACGAGTGTCGGGCTGCACGTGCCTGTGATGACAATTCACTGCCAAGATAGCAACGGACGTCTGACTAGGCTGTTTTCAGTCAGTGGAGCTCCTGCTGTGTTTTCCTTGGCCAAGATACACAGCAATACTGCAGAAACTGACCTGAACACCCTTCATTTCAAGACCACCGGGCCCATCAGTGTAGATATATTCATGAGCAGCGCTGCCATTTAAACAGCGCAAGCGAACGACGTGAAAATAGACTGTTGGCGGGATGTAAGATATATTTGAGCAGGGTTTAAGATATATAGGGCCCTTGGAGTCCAAGAGAACGTACTAGGCCTCACACTGTCTGTCCAATAGAGACTAGACGTTTGGAATGGTCAGCTAATGGTGGCGCTGTAGCAAAGCATTGAGTATTTTAGTCCAAATCTGTCAAATTTCATAGAGGCTATATCCTATATCCTATATCCTATATGTCTTCTGATTCCTTAGCTGAAACTAAACAAAAGTGCTATTTTGACTATTAAGCACCGCCCATTTCGATTTTTTTTTATTTGCATTTTATGTAAAGTCTTTAATACCTATTAAAAATGTTTGGTTTTTGATCATGCCTACACAGCTCAAACTACAGTTTCTATGCTGTAACAAAATTTATGTTAGTGTATTCTAAGCGAGTTGCAGGCAGTGAGGCGGTGAGGTGCAGCTATACCACCAGGGGGCGTTTTACCATGCAAAAAAAAATGACATTGTTACGAAACAAAAAAAGTTCTGGACAGGCTACGAGTGGCTTAGCTGGAGTCTAAAAGAGCACAATTGACTTTGTTGTGCTCTCTCCAGGGGAGTAGATGGGGAGCTACAAATGGGTGGGTTAATAGGCGGCACCAAATTGGGGAGAAAAATGTAAAGATATGGCAAAAAAAAATTTACATAAAAAAACTGATTATTGATCATTAATTTTTGCAGCTTTTTCTGTGTCCTGTTGCAGATTAGTCTCTACGAAGCTGTTGTCCCATTCAGAAAACATTGCTATAGTCAAATTTCAAATAGGCTCAAATTATCAGGCTCAAATTACGCTTTTCTTGAGCTTGACAACTTTAATAGATGTCGTAAATGATTTAAAAACATAGCTGCAATGTGTCAATCAAGTCAAGAAGACCGAGCTTTTCTGAGCTTTTTTTTTTACGGCTGGCAACAATTCAATTACACGTACCTGATTGAGACCAGATTTGGTTCAGACATTCATAACAACACTCTGACAAAGCCTGAGAAAATGGGCCTAAAGCCACCATCAGGGGGTGCTTTAATATTCTGGCATATACATTTTTAACACTGTAGTGGAATAGCAAGAACTCATTTGCACAAAGCCCGATGCTGACATAAGTTTGATGGACGTCCACCAACAGAGGGCGCTAAAACAGATATTCCCGTTGTTGGGTTGGATTAGGCCTAAATGGGCTAAAAAAAAATGCTTGGACCCCTATGTATTGCCACTGTATGGCCACTAATGTAGTGTTTTTATTATTCCTAGAATTGAGGTATGCATGCTGGACTCTCATTTGTCTCACATTTTAGCTCATGCGGGTGTAACCTCGAGATGACGTACTGCAATATTAATTTCATGTGTTGACTTCGAGGCACCTGCGTTATAGCTTGCGCCATTATATACGTCCCCACAGCAGCCCAGCACTGGGCGTGTGAGTCTGGACAGTGTGTCATCACTTAAGGCAAAGTGCAGTTCATGAGGAAAGCCCTAGACTTAACGGGGCAAGAGGGAGTTTCATACAGCTGTCTTGGGTCAGTCCTGTCCATTAGGAGGATAAAGGGAGAGAAAATAAACAATGCTATAAGACCTGAGAGTCTTTCAAGAGAGCTGAGCTCACACAGAGGAGCAACCATGGCCTTGAATCTGGAGGAACGGGATTGGTGTGAGACCTTGACTGAGTCATAACAGGGATTCTCAGAGGGATGAGGTTCGCCGGACTGTCACAACCTGTGACCTCGGGGTGCTGAGACAGTCACATACATACCCCTTCTTTTTTCCAGCTGTGAAATAGGTCTCTTGGACATCTACTGATGTATAGTTGCTCTTCTACAAAAAGAGCTTCTCTTCTTCTTTGTGGATCATCCACAAGTTCCTTGAAGTTCTGGCATGCTGTCAAAATACACTGCGCCTTGGATATAGACAGAATGACTGCTGTCGCTTTTGCATTGTATAGTCCACTGCAGACAGCGGATGATGGGGGGTAATGCGTTCGACTTACCTGTGATTAAATGTTAAGATAATCCTAGAATATTAAAACTCACATTTGTAGCTTTATTTACTAGTTAGTTTAACCCTACAGGTTGCCAAATCCACCAAAACTCTCCAGCCTAAAATTTAATTTCATGGGTTTTATTTATTTATTTATTTATTTATTTTAATTTTTTCATACCACTATTTTAAAACAGGCCAAATTCGGCAGAAGTCCTGTAATAACATATTGTAAATATGGTCTAGGCAGTAGCCAGGTATATAATGCGCCTCTACAAGACTTTTATTTTGTAAAATAATTGATTATTTATTTTTTAGTATATATATATATATATTTATATGTATTTATATTATATATTTATTTAGTATATAAGTAGGTCTGAGTGGGTCAGCGGTCTAATGCGCTAGCGCTATGGGTCAGGGCTCGCATGTTCGAATCCTGAGACTTTGCCATCAGCAGCCAAAGTCTGAGAGAGCAAAACTGGCCGTGCTCTCTCTCCAGGTGGGTAGTTGGAGCTGTCTCCTGTCATCACTCTTGAAATAATGTTAGCTGGCACAGGCGCTTTGAGGTGGGTTGGCTAGCTTTACATGAATTGTGTAGAGGACACGTGTGTTAAGTCCTTACCCACCTAGTGTTGGGAACATTGGTAGTGCTAGGGGGGAGCTGCGGACGGCAGGGGGGTTTAAATTGGCAGCACCAAAAAAAATTGGCAAACAACAAATAAATATATAAAATATGCTATAGACTGGGTTTAGGTGCCGTATGGCCGTATTTGTGGGCCACCTGTGTCTGATCTGGCTCAGTTCTGAGAAAAAAAAAGTTTTGAGCAATTTGGCCTATTTTGGCTACTGTCTGGAAAACAGGAAGGCAGATGTGGACTGGCCCGTCATTCCATTCCGCAACTGGGCCAGGAGAAAGTGATGGATGTGGGCCAGATATGGGCCGACAAATGTTTGCTATATGGCGCGAGAAGTTGAGCCTGGACCCCACCGAACCTGCAGTACCGATGACCAGCAACGTGGTAGCCGAGGCCCAGGGTGCCAAGGGTGGGTAGATGGCAGTCTCTCCCCTTGCTGGTGCTGGCCATCGCTGGCGTCTGCAGGCTGGTGCATTGGTGCCGGATATGCGGCGCTTCCCTCCAGGCGCATTGGAGGGGGCATGTGTTGGTCCGCCCTCAGCCCCTGGCTGAGGTTACTGCCCAAATTCACCCAAACATACAGACCAGACTTTCCACTCCATCCAGTTTACTCACGTTCTGAACTCCAGCTGAAAAGCTCCGCCCATCATGTCATCATTTTTAACTAGCCGACCAATAAAACGAGTCTCGCAATGATGTCCCAACCTATCCGAACCCGACGGAACCTGCAGTACCAATGACCAGGAACTCGACATTCATTCAGCCCCACTTCCAGCCTCTGAAATGCTACACATTCACATTCGCCTCATTTCCTCATCAGGACCTCTCAAAGCCTCCCATAACTCAAGCAATTTATGCGCTGGTATTGGATATTTGTCACATGCTAACGTTGCGAGTGAAAGCTTCATGGGAACAGCTCTTTCTTTCTGAGTGAGTGTTTGAAGCTTCTGCGGTGGAACGCCACTCTGTCGCATGCGAGATTCATTGAAGTTGTTTTTGCGGGCGAGGGCTTGCTCTTGCTCTCGCTCTCGCTCTGGTAGAAATGCCAGTAAGAAAGCGATTGTTTTGATTGCATTCTCTGACTCTCGCGCATGTGGTTTTTTGCGCCGCGGAACACAAACGTGGACCTCCGAGACATGATCCAGGTTGCAGATTGATCCCTGTCGATCCTTTCTGGATGGGATACGGGTTATGGGACGAGTCTGGCGAGTCGGCGGTGGGAGAAGATTAATGCTGCTCCCGTTGAACTCTGGGAAATCCCGGAGGCCTGGCACGGCCTGGCTTTTTTGGGGGGTTTGTGGGTGACTAGGGCGGGGAGGGAAACCACTTCCCCTGCTTGTTAAACAAGGCCATTAAAAGGCATTATGTGCTGGCGGAGGCGGAGGCCTTTTGCGCGTCATTGCAAGCATCTGTCAGAGACGGCTGTTTCGGGACCCCTTCCCCGCGTTCTCGCGCCCTCCTCTCCGGACCAGATGGAGATCTTACAGCAGCCGAGATGTTTTGATGCTGGTCGGAAATGTCAGTGGCAGCAGCGAAAGCCTCGGCGCAGCCACCATCCTGTCGACAGAGGCGCGCAAGCCAAAGCGTGCACCCCATTCTTTTTATCGGTCTCAAGCGTCGTACCGAAAAGCACATATCTTCAACCTCAGAGCACATAAACGGCTCCTCGGCCTGTTTTAAAGGAACGCTTGATCACGTCTGGCACCAGCAGCCCTACGTCCGGCATCAACTCTCAACTTTTCCGTACCCGGTTTGGCCTGCAGCTCAGAACTGGAGCAGGGTTGGATTAGCACTTCTGAATGTCGGGATTTGGCTTGAGTTAAAATTTACTTACACTTCAAATAAGGCATGATGAAACATTTCCATCCCTTAATCAAAACCAGGGCTGGAGAGTGGCTGCGCTAATTCAAGTGACAGAATGAAAAAAGATGGAGCTCGCTCCCTTCCAATCATTTCAAAGCCTGGAACAAGCGACCGTCTTAAAGTGGTCCATCTTAATTGAACTGATCTCTCTTCGCTCTTCTGCTCTTCTACTCTTCTACTCTGGGATCAGGGAGAAGATTAGAAAGCTAAGGATGATACTTCGTGGTCAGATGCTGTGGATTCGACTTTCTCGCACTGGTTTCCACTGAGTTCCAAACGTCTCACGTCTTCAGAATAATAGACCATTAGCGTTCATCACTGTGGAAGCGTAAATACTAACGTTAGAGGACCCCAAGGTCATATGCTGCTAGCCATCGGCAGCCGAGGCCCAAGGTGCTGAGGGTGGGTAGATGGTGCTCTTTCTCCACCCCACTTCGCTGCGGTGCTGGCCGTCGCTGGGCATCTGCAGGCTGTGACCACCATCATTCCTGAGAACACAGTTCTTCCACTGCTGCTGGGGGGCTTTATACCCCTCTGAGGGTGTGTGTGTGTGTGTGTATTTGCACATCTGTTGCATTCAATGCATTCATTAGAAGGGGTGTCCACAAACATTTGGACATGTAGTGCCGGGCATGTGGCGCTTCCCTTCAGGCGCGTTGATTGGTTGGCCCATGATGTTATCACCCATAATTCACCCAAACACACTGACCAGACTTTCCACTCCATCCAGTTTACTCATGTTCTGAACTCCAGCTGTAAAGCTCCGCCCATCATGTGATCATTTTTAACGAGCCGACCAATAAAACGAGTCTCAGGGAGGAGTTTAATGTAGAAATACGTTGCTGTGTCTCTTCGCAAGTTGCTGTTAGTAACGTTGCTAATTTTGCTAGTGTTGCTAATGTTTACATGGGTTGAGTGGGAGGAGTTAAACCTGCTGGGGCAGATCTTTCCTCCTCCAGAGTGAAGCTCTGTGGTCTTCACGGATTCCTGAGGATTCCTGAGGATCAGATTCAGGACTACTATTTTAGAGAACTCTAACGTGGTCCTGATGCTACACATTGCTCACATTTCCAACCAACAGCAAGTCATGGTTATATAAATACACTTGATGGACAAAAGTATTGGGACACATGCTTATTCATTGTTTCCTCTGAAATCAAGGGTATTAAAATAGAGGTTATCCTGTCCAGGGAAGAAGAGGCTTTCTACTAGCATATGGAGTACATTGCTGTGAGGACTGCATGCAGCCACAAGAGCATTAGTGAGGTCAGGATGTTAAAGTACTGGATGGAGCACCACCATTATTCCTGAGAACACAGCTCTTCCACTGCTGCTGGGGGGCTTTATACCCCTCTGAGTTCCAGTACAGTACTCCTCCACAGGGTGTGTGTGTGTGCATTTGCACATCTGTTGCATTCAATGCATTCATTAGAAGGGGTGTCCACAAACATTTGGACATGTAGTGCTTGTGCTTGTGTCAGTGTTGGGAATGGTGACCTGGGGTGCACTAGGGGAGGGGTTTTATGTGTGTATGGAAGTGATGGGAGAAGGATTAGCCATGTCATCCTCACATGGCTCCTTCTCCTGCTTTCACACACTCCAACGCTCCGGAGGAATTCCACTACACCACGCGTGATGTTCCATGGGCTGGAGTTATGCGAAGTCAGAAAAAAGGAGAGGCTGGATCCAGAAATAACAAATGCATGGAAAGTGGCAGAACATTCAACGGGAGAGGCGAGCGAAAGAACCAAAGTTGGGGGGGGGGTGCGAAGGTGAGGGCAGTGGGCAGTGCATGGCGCGAGTGACTGGAATGTGTGATGGGCCATTAGAATGGTAAATGGGTCTCAAAACCATCGTTATTGCCTCCCTACTTTCCTCATTTGCTTGACTGATTCGTCTCCACGTTCCGGCTACCATTCTATTGTTCTAGTCCCAGTTCCAGTTGGTGTGTATGTGTGTGTGTGTGTGTGTGTTTTAGTGGGTCATCAGGAAGTGGAATATGAGTGTATAGTTCCCTCAGGCAGAAATTCATCCCACATCTCTTTCAATTAGCTTCCTGCTCCTCTACCGATAATTACAGCGTACATCACCAGCACATCGCGCCAGGCCTCTTAAAAGAGAGAGGGTAGATGTTAGCATGCTAGCATCCCGGGATTAGGGCCTCATCTCCCCAGCACTGTGATCTTCCTCGCTCATATCTTCACTCAAAAGTGCTAGCAAAGGGCTTGAGGAAAGAGATAGAGGGTCGGAGAGATGGAAAGGGAATGAAAGGAAGGCTCAGAGAGGGAATAGAGAGAGCGTGAGTCTCGGGATGAGCAGAAAGTGTGGGTAAAGCTAATCCTTCTACCGAAGCTGTACTTCTGCTGTCCTGCGGCTCGCTTAAGCAGCCTCACACACACACACACATTCACAAGCAAGTTCGGAGAGCCGCAGAACTTCCCATGTGTTGTCATTTAGAGCGCTATCATGGCTAATAACAGGGAGGATTAGAACTGTTGCCTTTTGATCCCATAATCCCCTTCTCTCCCTCTCTCGGCTCATCAGAATCCCAGAAAGTCTCGCCTGGCCGAGTTGAGCAGATTTGAGGAGCATTAGAGGGGAAATTGACCCCAAATCCGAACCCCCCTGTCCTGCACAACGTCAGACAGGTGGCAGCTCCTCGTTTCTTTCCCGCCTAAGTTGGGACGAGCCTTTGCGAACCTGATAGCGATGAAGAAATGACTTCATTAACGTGTCCGCCGTTCCGAGAGGCCATGTTTTACAAGGGCTTTTTTCAATCAAAATGCTCCCCTCCGAAAAAAAAAAGGCTCTGATCACTTTTCCCTGTGTTGGAACATCAGGAGCACTACACAGAACACTATTACATGGAAGGAATTAGCCCTAAAATCACTATTCCCTAACTTAGAACATCAGGAGCACTATATGTAACACTATTACATAGAACAAATTAGCCCTAAAATCACTATTCCCTAACTTAGAACCTCAGGAGCACTATACATAACAATATTATAAGAAACTAAATGGTCCCTAAACACTGTTCTATACTCTACAACATCAGGAGCACTACATAGAACACTATTACATAGAACAAATTAGCCCTAAAATCACTATTCCCTAACTTAGAACCTCAGGAGCACTATACAGAATGCTATTAGAACAAGTAGTCACTAATCACTGTTCTCTACATTAGTAAATCAGGAGCACTATACATAACAATATTATAGTGAAAAATAGTCACAAATCACTATTCTCTATATTCAAACATCTGGAACACTATACAGCAGACTGTTATGGAGACCAAGATGTTTTTAACCTTTAATCACTATTTCCTACATTAGAACATCTTGAAGTCTCGAATCACTGTTCCCTAGACTAGAACTTTAGGAGCACTATACACAAGACTATTGCTTGAAACAAAATTATCTTTAATTACTATTCTCAACATTAAAACATCAAGGGTTCTATACTGAACACATTATAGGAAACAAAATGAACTCTAAATACTCCTCAGGAGCACTGTACGTTAGTAGTGTAAGAGCACTATACAGAACACTATTACATGCGACAATATAGTCCCTGATCACCACCACCAACATCAGGAGCACTAATCACTTCAGTTTCCTTGATTAAAGCATCAGGAGCACTATACACAGCACTATTATGTGGACCGAACTGGTCCCTAATCACTGTTGTCTACATTAGAACATCAGGAGCACTATACACAGCACTACTATATGGACCAAACTGGTCCCTAATCACTGTTGTCTACATTAGAACATCAGGAGCACTATACACAGCACTACTATATGGACCAAACTGGTCCCTAATCACTGTTGTCTACATTAGAACATCAGGAGCACTATACACAGCACTACTATATGGACCAAACCGGTCCCTAATCACGGATATCTACTCAAAAACATGAGGAGCACTATACATAACAATATTATAGTGAAGAATGGCTCCTAATCACTGTTCTTTATATTAAAACACCAGGAGCACTATACACAGAACTATTATATGGACCAAACTGGTTCCCTAATCACTGTTCTATATATTAGAACATCAGGAGCACTATACACAGCACTATAACAAACTGTCCCTTAATCACTACTCCCCGCATTAGGAAGTCTTAAGCACTACACAGCACTACTATATGGACCAAACTGGTCCCTAATCATGGATATCTACTCAAAAACATGAGGAGCACTATACATAACACTATTATAGTGAAGAATGGCCCCTAATCACTGTTCTTTATATTAAAACACCAGGAGCACTATACACAGCAATATTATATGGACCAAATTGGTTCCTAAACACTGTTCCCTACTCGACAACATGAGAAGCACTATACATAACACTATTATAATGAAGAATGGTCCCTAATCACTGTTCTATATATTAGAACATCAGGAGCACTATACACAGCACTATAACAAACTGTCCCTTAATCACTACTCCCTGCATTAGGAAGTCTTGAGCACTACACAGAACTATTATGATGAAAAGAAGTCACTATTCCCTACATTCCATCAGGAGCACTATACATAACACTGTTATATGGATCAAAAGGGTTTCTAATCACTGTTTCCTACACTAGAACTTCAGGAGCACTACACACAACACTATTGTTGGGAACAAAATAGTCCCTAATTACTGTCCCCTACATTAAAACATCAGAAGCACTACACTCTAAGCAAAAAGGTTCTCCATAACACTAAAAAAGGTTCATTTCATTCATATCAACAGTGGAACCCATTTTTGGTGCTATATAGAACCATCCACAAACCAATCCTAAAAAAGATCCATTAATCTGAATAAAGCTTTAATCCAGCAAAGAACAACAATCTAATCCTCCTAATGGTTCTCCGAGTCGTCATGGTTCTATGTAGCACCATTTCCTTTACTTAACCACTCTTGAAGAACCCACAGTTTTGAGAGTGTATAACCTATAACACTACTAATACCTGAGAACAGATGAAAAGGTGTAGGCCCCCTTTCTGGGGGGCTGAGGACTAGTTTGAGGACCACTGCACTAATGTAGCACTAGTGGTTCTCAAACTAGGAGCTGCTGGATAGCATGTAAGCATTGTAAGCTAAACCAGACAGTGATTGCGTAAGAGAGAGTGTGTGCATGCAGTGATTTGCATCCCCTTTGATACCGTAGCCCCCCTTCATGTGTAGCAACATATGATTCCTAGCTTAGTAGTGTTTTCGGAGGACACTAAAAAAAATAGCAAGTTCCCTAAATAGTGAACTATCTAGGGAACAGGGCTTCATTTCTGATAGCCAGTGAGATTAAAGTGGATTCCTGCTGTATCACTTCGTTGACTGATTGCCACACCATCACTACCTCACACACACACACACATAGCTCGCAACATATTTCAGGCACAGAGGTGGCCATAACTCCTCCGAACCTTCGTATTAGAGATAATGTATGTCCCACACTAAATTCACAGATGAGAGGGTGGCTGGACTCTCCGGGAGCAGGCGGCTGGTGGAGATTTAAGCATGTGATGGATGTAGCGCGGTGTGTGTGATGAATCTGCGGAGAACTAAGCCATGGCCACCGTGAACCTCGAGGACGGCACTTGGCACAAGCGTGTTTATTCCTGCAGGGCTCGGCCGGGGTTACTCTTCATTCATCCGACACTGTCGTCCTCCCCGATGTGCCTGCAGGATTAATGCTCCGCTTCCCATGCTCTGCCTCATTGTCCTTCCCTCATTTCATCCCTCGCTCATTCCACACCACCCCCCCCCCCACCACCACGTCCACCACAACACTCAGATCAGGGCTGGCAGGGTTTTGGTAGCTGGCAGGGTTTTGGAGAGAGAGAGAGAGAGAGAAAAAGAGTGAGAGAGGGAGGAAGAAGCAGTGGTTTAGAGGAAAGGAAAGTGGCACGCGTAAGCAATGGAACTAATTAATGAGCTGGCCTCGGTTCATGAAGAGCAGTGTAAGTGCAATAGTGCAGCAGAGAAAAGAAAAACACAAAGAATGAAAGAGAGACGAGAAGTGAAAAGAAATTTGAAGAAAAAGGAACAAAACAAAAAAGGAGATGAAAGATGAAGAGAACAGAGAAGAAGAAATAAATGAGCAAAAATGAGAAAAGAGCAGAAAAGGTAAAGAAAAAGTCAAGAACAAATAAGAATAAGAAGATCATGGAAGACATGAGAAGGAGAGAAGAAAATGAGAAGAGAAGAGAAGAAAAGAGGAAAATAAAACAACAGAAGAGGAGAAAAGAAGAAATGAGAAGAGAAGTAGAGAAGAGAAGAGAAAGAAAGGAGAAGAGAAGAGAAGAAGAGAAGAGAAGAGAAAGAAAGGAGAAAAGAAGAGGAGAAAAGGAGAGAAGAGAAGAGAAGAGAAGAGGAGAAGAGAAGAGGAGAGGAGAAGAAGGGAAGAAGAGAAGAGAGAAGAGAAGACGAGAAAAGAAGAGAGAAGAAAGGAGAAGAGAAGAAGGGAAGAGAAGAGAAAGAAAGGAGAAGAGAAGAGAGTAAAGGAGAGTGTAAGGAGAGGAGAAGAGAAGAAAGGAGAAGAGAAGAGAAGAGAAGAGGAGAAGAGAAGGAGAGGAGAAGATAAGAGAAGAGAAGATAAGAGAAGAAAGGAGAAGAGAAGAGAAAGAAAGGAGAAGAGAAGAGAACAAAGGAGAGGAGAAGAGAAGAAGAGAGAAGAGAAGACGAGAAAAGGAGAGAGGAGAAGAAGAGAGAAGAGAAGAGAGAAGAAAGGAGAAGAGAAGAGAGTAAAGGAGAGGTAAGGAGAGGAGAAGAGAAGAAATGAGAAGAGAAGAGAAGAGAAGAAAAGAGAGAAAAGGAGAGAAGAAATGAAAAGAAAGGAGAAGAGAAAAGAAGAGAGGAGAGAAGAGGAGAAAAGTTGGCTCATCAGTGATGTAGGTGACCCTCTGGAGGCCTGTGGAGCAAGGAGCTGCCGTTTGTTGGTTTTCCACTACCTTCTGCTCCAAGGCCTCCTCTCTGAACAGGACTGTAGATAGTGAGGCCACTGTTAGGGAATATGTTAAGCAGTACTGAACCCTTTTGTAACACCATGTTAATTGAGACCAGCACCTTGAACATCAGCACTCCCACTAGGGTGAAATACTGCCAGTTCCACGTCTACGATAATTACGTAGATTACATCCCTCTGTGCTAATTCCTAAGAATCATACCAAGAGGTACTGAGATACTGGGTATACTTGTGTCCAGGCATTTGCAGCATTCATTCTGCATGCATGTCTCTTTCAGAGTCTTTGGAAAAGGGGACCGGGGGGGTCAGAGGGGCCTCTGAAAGAGGAAGTGGCGCTGAGGTTAAGCTGCGGAGCCCGCAAGAAAATGTAGCCACCATAAAAGCCTTGCCGGGTCCCCAAATACCTCTCTGATGGATTTACATGCTTCAGATGAGGGAGGAGAGTCCGAGAGAGAGAGAGAGAGAGAAAGGGAGAGAGAGGGAGTCTTTTAGGGGGGGTAGAGCCAGAGAGGATATTCAGTTTGTCTTAGACTCTTAGATGTGACCTGTTTTTAGGCCTGACCACAACTCTGGCGGAAAAAAGGAGAGGACACTCTAGGCTAGCGGGAAGCCATAGGATAGAGACGTGAATGCAGAAATGCTCAGAACAAGGAGAGAGAGTGCGAGTGAAGGCTGGAGCCGCTGGAGGGAGGCTGCATCTGAAGCTGAACTTTTGGGTCGCTCTTTATGGGAGGAAGTTATTAAGGGAGGGTCGTGTAGCGAACCACGAGCCAGGGCCACAACCTCAACTCCAAACACTCTCACTCTCTCAAACACACACACATACACCCCAAACTACCCGCCTCTTGCACGCAAGAAGGGCGCTGCTCTCTCCATGTGTAGAAGAAAGCAAGTTCCTTCAACCACCGCAAGAACCGCAGCATACAAAACCACAGGGGAACAACATCTCCCAATCAGAGCACCAGCCCAAAAGCATGCAGCACCGTGCATGAACCCATTCCCAACGCTATGAGGACCAAGCTTTCCCACACAAGGTTGGTTCGTTGGGCGATGCCATAGAAGAACCACTTTTGGTTCCATAAAGACCCATAAATAACCTTCATAATTGTTCTTCTTTGGGGCCCCCGAGTGGTTCAGCCGGATAATGCGCCCTCACTATGACCAGAGGGTCGCTAGTTTGAATCCCGGTCATGCAGCTGAGGTCACGAGAGCCTGATTGAGAGCCTTGCTCTCTCCAGGGTGGGTAGATGGTGCTTTTTCCCCACATCAGTCCAGTGCAAAGCTGGCTGGCACTCTGGGCGATGCATCAGGGCCGGGTACACGGGGCCTTCCTTCAAGCTAGTTGCCTGGTGCCTGGTGACGTTGCATGGGTGGCAGTGGCTGGCTGCACATGTGTTGGAGGAGGCGTGTGACGGCCTTCACCCTCCCAGTGTTGGAGGCATTAATTGCATGGGGGTATGTACGGGTTGGGTAATTGACGATCAGAGCCTTTTGTAGCCCCTTAATTTTTAGGACGGTGGCGGCAACTACAGAAGGGCATTGGGTCACTGCCCCTTCCAATCCTAGAGCAAAGCAAAGAAAAGCCATGGTAGCGTAAGAATTTGGTAAGTACTACACCTTACCGCTCTTACACACACAGCTCAGCTCTCCAGAACCCTGCAGACGTCAATGGCCCATGCAGACATGTGGGTTGAGTGGGAGAGGAGGGGTGGGATGGACTGCAGGGGGTCACTCCGTCTCATTAGCTCAATGCACCAGAGCAGTCCGTTATTTATAGGAGAAGATTCCAGCCTTTCAGCACCTGGTAGGTCTGGTCCTCGTTCACACCCTTGCTCACTCACGGTAGACCTCAGCTCACAGGCTGGACATGTAAGCCCAGCCAAAGAGTCCTGCAGAACTTCTGAGAAGAGATGAGAGGTGGGTCACAATGACCCTTTGTTGATTGGACAAGGAGTTCTAGTTCGACTTCAGACTTCAGCAGTTACTCATCTGGCTTTTCAAGATGTTCTGTAGCCTGTAGCTTACTTTGAGTATATGTTGAGTATGTATATATATATATATGTAATTAATTTAATAATATAATGAATTAATTTATTTAAATAAATTATTATATAAAATACAAATATATTAGGCCCCACAGTGCAATGCTGGCCGACTCTGCTGGGCATCTGCTGGGCACTGCATCAGAGCCGAGTACACTGAGCCTTCCTTCAAGCTGGTTGGTTGCCTGGTGATGTTGCATGGGCGGCAGTTCGGAAAAAGAGGCATTGGCTGGCTGTGCACCTGTCTGTCGGAGGAGGCATGTGGCACCCTTCACCCTCCCAGTGTTGGGAGCATTGCATGTAATGGGGGGGTATGTTTGGGTTGGTTAATTGCCGATCCAAATTGGGTAAAGAAATAAAACCTCATGAACCTTTTGTAGCCCCTTAAATTTTAAGGGTGTGGGTGGCGACTACAGGAGGGCATTGGGTCGTTGCCCCTTTCAGTCCTGATTTGAGACTTCAGTGTAAATTAAAGTGTTTGAAGTAGGCCCCGTCCTCGGCCAGGTCTTGCTACATCCGGAACTAGCAGATCCTGCAGTACGTAGAAGGCAGGGGTGGGGCAATCGGGTAAGACCTCTAAGGAAGGAGGGAAGAAACATAACGTCAACAGGTGTCTTTTAAGTACAGGTGACGCAGCATTTGAGCCTTTATTGACGCATTATCCTAGTGTGGGGGCTGATGTTTTTTTAATGTAAGCTATATCCCACATTGACCTTAACACTCCTAAACTGATGTGCATGTGCCAAAGAGCAGAGCTTTACATGAAGTTAGCATCACCTGTGTCGCATACACACAACAGCAAGTAGCCTTAGCCTGACTGGACAGCAATAAGCAGCTGATCCTGCACATTTCTTACCCAAACAACGTTTAATTAATGTCAGGGTTGGTCTGTAACATTCCCTGAAGCCGGTCAGAGAAAGCGCTTGCAGGGGTTGGGCTGCCCTGGGTCTGACGTGGAGGTCTCTCTGCGCCCTTTCGACCGTGCCGTGGCCTGTTTCCTGAGAGAGCGCAGGAAGGAGGCTTATTTTAGCAGAGGATTCATTTAGTGCCACAATTACAGACACATCACTCATTCCAACTGATGGATGGCCTCCGGGCAGGGCGTGGCCCTACCCACGATGCCTGGTTGCATCCGTTCCATCCGCGTGTTTAAAACTCACCACACGCTGTCGCTTTTCCTCAAAGCAGATGCAAGTGAGGAAGGAGAGAGAGGGCAAGCATGCATGGTGGCTGACCTCTCCAAGACCAGACTAAACAGTACACTGTCACAATCACAGCTAAGCCTAAGTATAGTTTACCCTGCCGGTCAGTGTGCACAAATGTGGGTTGCGAGGACTAGCTACGGGCATTTAGCATTAGCGTCCGCAACGATGGCGCATGGGTAGAGACTCAACCACACAGCATTAATGATGAATATACACTTTACACCTAAACACATGCTAACTCTGTGGTCTGGGACACCACTGGTGGCCATGGAGCAGATAGAAGGTTCTCACAGCGTTGTTTGATTAGCATTAGGCCATGAATCCACCTAGGAGCACCTTTTCTGCAGCATACGTCATCATGCTAATGCTGGCTTTAGCATAGTGAGTGCCACTTATGCGCATCATCAGGTAGGTCTATAACGATCAGCCATAACATTAGCCACACCTGCCTAATATTGACTAGGCCCCCTAGTGCCGCCACAGCAGATCTGACCATTTGAAGCTCGACTCCAGAAGGCCTCTGAAGCAAGGACTGTAAGTTGTGTGGTGGCAGGGCCTCCATGAGTGTCAATGAGCTTTAGGTGCCCATGACTCTGTCACTGGTCTCACTGGTTGTCCTTTCTTGGAGCACTTTTGCTAGGTACTGACCACTGCATACTCCACAAGACCTGCCTGATGTTTTCTGGAGATGTTCGGACCCAGTCGTCTAGCCATCACAGCTTGACCCTTGCTCACAGAGTGGCTCAGGTTCTTACGCTTGATAGTTTTCCCCTGCTTTCTGCCTTCACTTCCTGCCTAATATGTAGATCCCACCCCTTGACAGGTTTATGTGGCAGTAGATGTTTTACACTAAACCTGGCTACTACTGGTACTAATGTGGTACTAGTGGTACTAATGTTATGGCTGACTCATGTATATCAAATGTAGGGTGTGTTTTGGGTCGTTTGATAACATTCCTATGAAATTTGTGACAGCAGACATTTGTGTGATCCTGCTGGTGTGGGTTTCCTCTTCCTCCTTTTCTTCCTGTTTCCTCCCTTTAAAATAGCCAAGTTTCCTTCCAGCTGTCCAATGAAATTCAAGCATGTAAATTCAAACATTTATGCAATGTTTGGTGATTCTATCCCATGTTTGAATCCATTCAAGCCCTTTTTGCCGATATACAAAAAAACCTGACTCTAATAAACCCAGCTAATGATGCATTACAAAGACTACCTGCTAATAGCGCCCCCTTGTGGAGAACCTTCAACCTGCTAAATGTGGCTGTGTTCACACAGCAGGTAAAGTGGCCCAAATCGGATGTCTTTTTAGGCTGATTTGGGCCTTTTTAACGTGACCTATATCCGTCATTGATCTGTACAGTAGCGGGCATGTGCCGGCATGTCGCCAGCATCAGAGTAGCTATCAAGAAGTTCCAGTGGCCGACAGCTGGGCTTATAACTGAGAATGCGTTCAAAGCCCGCTGTAAAAAGGTATTTGACCCTGCCCACTCCTTTCGCTTTTCGTCCTTGGTTTCTTTAAACTTTGCTTTTAAGCTTTCAATTTTTCGTTGACGTTGCAGCAGCGCCCTCCTGTGGCCACGTTCTTCTTGACCTAAAAGTTGCATAAATTCCACTTATGAAAGCGGCCCAAATGTGCTCTGAAAAGGTCAGATTCAGTGTGTCACATGACCAAACAACGTACCTATGTTACAACACAGGCCCACAAAAGCAAACCGGACCCGTTACGCCTTCCCAGCAATCCCTCTGACCATTCCAACATCTGGCTTTCAGGCTTTTTTTGGTGTTTGTTGGAGAACACTAAGTGCACTCTGGGATTTAGTCGTAAGCTGTAGCCCTCCTGAGTTTTAATAGGCTTTCTCTCTGCAGGTGCCCACAGAAGACACCCGTAAAATGTATCTTTCCGGCAGGCCATTGGGCCTTGACCTTGCTCTGACCGTGCTACTTCTAGTGATTCATGGGAGTTCAAGGGAGATACGCACGATTCCTCAAATTCCTGCACGAACATACTCAGCCATATCCCAACACCCGACACGTACATATCGCAGAACACAGGGCAGCAATAAATTAGTGTGTGTGTGTGTGTGTGTGTGTGTGTGTGTGTTTGGGTGAGTTTGTTCTGTACTATGAAAAGGTGTTAAGAAAGCAGAAAACAGGTGAGAATCTTTTGCTTTTGCTTAGCTGTGTCCGCAAACTTTTGGCTAAAATGTAGGGTGCCAAAACCTTTGCCCAAAAGATGACCAGTCCAAAAGCTTCTTATTCGTATACATTTGGCTAATAGAGCTGTGTCCACAAACTTTTGGCTAAGTGTAGGGCGCTAAAACCAAACGATGACTGGGCCCGAATGTTCATCCAGTATGTTTGGCTAATAGAGCTGTGTCCACAAAGTAATGCCAAATCTGGTGGTTAGAATTTTTGAGGGAAAAGTTTACAGACACATTTCAATGCATTCCTATGGGAGTGTTTTGGCCACAATCAGAATTATTTTTCCACACTTACTGTGTGAGTACTAAGACACTTCTCCAAAAGCTGTATACACTAATATCACACTAATTCCAGATCAGGACAGACATGTTGGAGTTGGAAAACTGTAGTGTCTTAAAAATTTAGTGGGATAGTAATAATAATAATAATAATAATAATAAAGAAAAAACGTAAAGGCAATAATTTGATTGGACACTGCATTCACACAAGTAGTACTTTTCGCCTTACCTGTATGAAGATGTCATTAATGTTTTCAACATTTGACATTTGTTTGTTGGCATAAATAATAATAACCATAAACAAATGGTTTTCATAAATTTAGCAAAAATGTGATTAAAAATAACCACAAAAAAAATGAAAATGAAAATGAAAATGAGGCCTGTAGAGAGGTCAATATATATATATATATATATATATATATATATATATATATATATATATATATATATATATATATAAATTAAAATATATAAATTAATTTTAGTGTGCGCTCAGTTCAGTTCCAGTTATCTTCATTATTATTTTAATTTTAATATTTTAATATTTAAAATATTTTTATTAATATACGTTTAAGTCACTTCTTTAAAATATCCATACAGAAAGAGAGAGAGAGAGGAGAGAGAGAGAGTGTGTGAGAAAGAACGAAAGTGCTTTAGAATGTGTGTGTGTGTGTGTGTGTGTGTGTGTGTGCTTTAACTTCTCATGTAAGTGAGGGCCTGGTTCAGTACTTTGTGGTCCACTGCTGGCACGGTGCAAATGAAACACACATGAGGACTTTTCTGCTTGCTTGCATCTAATGCCATAAATTCGAGAGTGGCTCAGAGCGGAGTAGGCGGCCGTGAAGCGCTCGCTCGCTCTCTCTCTCTCTCTTTCTCACACACACACACACACACACACACACACATTTGAGAGGTGCTTGCACAATGATTTGTCCTTTATTTTGTAGCTCTTAGACAGAAAGGTAAAGAAGGAAGGTCTTGAGCTACGTCTTGACATTTGCATAAACCCGCCCACTCAGCCTACGGCAGTTTAGCCCCGCCCATTAGTGCTTCGTTCCATACACACAAGCACAAGCAGCAACATTTCAGACCCATTAAAACTTGACTGGCCGCTTTCTGATGGTAGATCAACCGTGGTGGGCAAGAGCTACCTGTAGTTTTTGGGGTCTTCTCTTGGGCTGACCCTGCTGGCAGTTCTCAGTCCTCAATGACGGCCAATTTCTTACAGTTCTGAGATCTTCTTAAACCCCTTCCCAGACTCGTCTGCATCTACAGCCTTCTTCCTGAAGGCCTCAGAGAGCTCTGTGGATCTGGCCATGGTGGTGGTCTTCTTCACCCCTTGCTTCAACAGTCAAGAGCAGACCAGGCTAAACAACTGAGGTTTAAATAAGACGAAGGGGAGAAGGGGTCATACCGGTCTCTGCACATGTGTAACAGTGTGTGTGTGTGACAGTGATGGCCCATTCTGACAGTCATGTAAAGGTTCACATGATGGTGATTAAATCTCCAGTGAGGTCTATCTTTCAATCTCTGCCGGCTTCAAAGCCCCCCGAACCAGTCCAGACCCATTATACAGTCAAAGTGACCGCTGCTTCTTGGACCCAGCTCCTTTACCCAAACACCCCAACTCTTTACTTTGGCTCGAGCTGCTGAAATAAAGTTATGAACTTCAATATAATTTTTCACAACGGCGCTGCGAACCGGTCCAATCGGTTCAGAGGTGGGACGCATGGTGTGTGTGTGTGTGTGTGTTCTTGTTTTTGTACATTTGTAGGACCAAAAAGTGCCTTGATTGCTCAAAAAGCAAGGGCAAACCAGGCTGATCGACATCATTACAGCAATAGCCCTGCTTTTGTAGAGCATTCCTACATGCATTATTATTAGACATGCCCTAATCCATGATCCTAATCTAGTGGATCAGGATCAGGGCTGGTCCAGGTGTTTCTTAAACAGTCCGAGCCTCTTCCGATCCTTTGTTTTTACTGCTATGTTTGTGCTACAGGCTCCATAACTGGACTAAGACTAAGGCACCAGGGGGCAAGATGCCAGTCTCTTTCTGATGGTAGACGCTGTAGAAACTTTGACCTGGTGAGATCTACCTGTAGATCCCGTGGCTGCATCTTATGATTGTTGGAGACCTCCTTCCTCTGGTGGTCTGCTCTTGGCCTGAACTTTCTTGGGCCACCAAACTGGTATGGACATGACAGCAAGGGTGTCCTCCTTGCTCACCTCCCATTAAAATCAGATGTGTCCGGTCTCTTTCTGATGGTAGATGCATTTACTCTTGATTGTTGGAGACTTCCTCACACATCTTGTGATCTGCTGTCGGGCTGAACTTGCTAGTACGGCCAGACCCGACCACGGTGTGACCACGGCTGGTGTCTCACTGTGATCTGAGATCTTTTTAAACCCTTGTCCAGACTCATCTACATCTGCATCTACAACCTTCTTCCTGAAGGCCTCAGAGAGAGCTCTTTGGATCTGGCCACGGTGATCTTCTTCACCACTCACTTCAGACTAAACGTCTGAGGTTTAAATAAGACAGGCTCCTCCAGACCATCTAACCATGTTCTGACCATCTGCAGCTGATGGGCTGCACCTGACTGTAACTGTACGCATTTTAAGAGGGCCGGGAGCGGGGCGAGGGGCGAGGGTCAAACTTTTTCTATCAAATGTCGTATCAAAAATTTGTTCATGGGGTGTCCAAACTTTTGCACATGACTGTATAGTACAGATACACTGTATAAAGTCCATATGGGAGTCGTGTATGTATCTAAGGGAACCCGTACAGCTATCTTTCCCTAACTCTTTCCTTCACACACACACACACACACACACACACACACACACACAGTGATCTTACTCAATCAATTGCTGCTCCATCAACCTCCGCCTAATTCTCATGCATTATGACTTAATTCAGTCACACATTAAGAGAGACGGACTCAGCCTTCACTTCCAATGAGGATCCTGGGATGCGCTGCTTCACCAAGCACGCCTCTCGTTCAGTAGCCCACTAGCGCGTTTATTAGCCGACTAACAGCCCTTATTACACACACTCCCCCACTCCCCGTTGCAGGCCGTCCGCTCAAAACCTCGATACAGTGAAATGGTTAAGGTGTCAAACAAGGTCATTTCCAGTGGGTCTGGTGGGGAAATGCTCCCTCCTTGAGAAACTTCCCCAGTCAGAGCTGTCCATCTCTATCTGGAGGGTTTTCTGTAGGATCTGAGTGAGGGTTTGGTGTAAAATCCAGTAAAATAGAGTAAATTATATATAAATATATATATCTTAATAATAATAAGGATAATAACAGTGGAAGGATACACGCAGGGTGTTCAAAGACCCTAGATAGTCCCTAAATACCAATTTTTTGTTTTTTTAACAGATTTTTTCCAGATCCCAGATTGTTTTTTTCCAGATTCATCTGTATTTTGGATCATCAGACTGACAGATAGCCTCAGAGATGCAGGAATATCTTTGTTTACCTCTCCATGATGGAGGTCTGCAGACGATTTGGAATAATCTTCAGAATTCCAACCGTTAGAGGATGAGACAGCGAGCGTATTTTTGCTTATTCAGAAGATCTGATTGCTTGGAGGTCACGATTCGTGACCTCCAAGCAATCAGATCTTCTGAATAAGCAAAAATACGCTCGCTGTCTCATCATCAGATCTTCTGAATAAGCTTAATAGTCGTTCCCATCGACTATAGAAGAGCCTTCTCCTGGTGTGAGAGACAGCGGAGACGAGAGTGCGTGAGCGTTTCTATCTATCTGATCTGCACTCGCTGTGGGAGGGCCAGTGGAAAAGCAAGCTCACCTCTCACCCACGCCACGGCCTCAGGCCACACTCGCTCAGGCGGCTTTCATACCAACAGCGGTGGTAATGGAGGTGAAAGGCAGCGCAGTGTTTGCAGTGCTCCCTATGAGATCTTTCTATTATTTGTAATAATAGAGGCTGTGGGTTTTTCTCCAGCTCTGGAAATCTGGACAGCACTTTACACCACGCGATACTGATGTTGCAGTAGGCCAACTTCATCCATTACAGCACGCTTGCTTTAGGTTCGAGCTATTATGGATCAGTTAAGGCAACAACAACAAACGACGCTGGTGGTAAATGTGCGTACTGTGCACGGTCAGAAATCTCACACACTGACCACCAGGCTGGATTATTTCTTCCTCTTAGTGGAAAGAGTGACGGCTGGACAAAAGGGAAAGTGAGAGAGTCCCTCATACATTAGCAGCAGATCCTTTAAGTTGTCCTGTAAGTTGTGAGGTGGGGCTGCCATAGATTGCATCAATGAGCCTCAGGTGCCCCTAACCGCTGCCCTCTCGCCGCTTCACCAGCTGTCCTTTCTTGAAGCACTTTTGGTTGCTATTGACCACTGCATAGCTGGACCCCACACCCCACAAAGACCTGCCTGAGGTTTTGGAGATGCTCTGACTCTAATGAATGCATTCAGTGTCCCAATACATTTGTCCAGATACTGTTTATACTATGGTCCCGTATACAAGGCCTTGCAGTTTAACGGGCTAACTAAAGGAGCACACTACAGTAACCTGAGGCTGAAGTGTGTGTGAGGGGCTGGTCCCTAGCCGCCCACTTCGCGCCCACCTCAGAGGCCGGTGGGGAGTCGGCAGAGGTCACCTCAGACTCAGACCAAGCAACTTTTTGAGTGTGTATGTGTGTATGTGTGTGTGTGTCAGTGGGTGTAGGGGCATTTTCTGGTGGACCTGGACCTGGATGCATCTAGGGACGCATCTAGCATTGCTTCATTACCCCGGCCCGCCCCGTGCTTGGCCCCCCTGGAGAGTTTATTGCTCTCAGGTTCCCTTCATGATGTAATATCTCGGCCATGCATATTTAAAGAGTTCATAAAGATCCTCTGTGTTTGTGGAAGCAGTTTATGACAGACAAGACCTTATTAAAACTATATTAACATATAAAATAGTCTTAAACTGGTGGGAACAGAAAGAGTAACACAGCTGGACCGGGCCAGATCACTGGGGAATTTATAGGGCTCATCAGGTGGCATTTCGTACTCGGCCTAATTAGCGGATTATGAAGCAGGCCTGATTTTGGGATTACAGGTGTTCGTTTTAGTGTTTTTTCGAAGCAATGGTCACATATATGTTAGGTGAGTTCATGTTTAGCAGAGTGAGTAATGTGGACAATATGTTGGAGCTAGGCTGGAGTAGGTGCGACTAGCGAGTGTCTTTGGTGCTAAGACACCAAGAGAAGAACGTAGCAATATAAACCTCTCTTAAATACATGTCAGATCAGGGGTAGACGAAGACCAATGACAGCTAGGCCTTCAGTTCGGAACATAAAAGTCACCTCTGTGAATAACTAAAAAAATTGCTTTAGCGTTTTAGCACCTCTATGGGATTTCTAATGGTATATTAGCGCTAAGCTAGCACTAAGGCAATGCATTTTTAAGTTTTTTTTAAGACACTCCAAATTATTTATCTGAAGCTTGTATGAAACAATAACATGTCTTCGCTAAAACGCGAAACCTCGTATCTAGCGCTTCTATTAGTCAGTTCATCATGAAGCTTCCATTCCATTTCTGTTAGCTGTATTAGCCTCGTAGCCCGAGCGCCAAACTACAGAGGCAAAATCCACACACCGAACATGTCTTGGTTGTAGTGGTTGGAGTAGAGTTGAGTGTCTTCCCCATGGTTTACTAGGGTTCCATTCCCTGCCTGGGCAAGCCCACCAGACTACAACAATAAGGGTCTTTGGGAATGACTGTTTGGACAAAAGTATTGGGACACCTGCTCATTCTTAGCTTCTTCCGAAATCAAGGGTATTAAAAAAAAAGTTGATCCTGTTTTTGTTAGAGTATCTGTGTCTCTACTGTCCATGGAAGAAGGCTTGCTGTGAGGATTACTGGGGGGGGGGCTTTATACCCCTCTAGTCCACGCCTGGCGTTAGGCAGCATGGTGCCAATAGGTTCATACTGGTTGATCTCCTCCAGAGAGTCCTGATCTATTGACAGTACAGGGACTAGACAAGTCGTGTGTGCACTTGTAGATCTGTGTCAGCAATGGGTGCAACCTCAAGTAGTTGAATGCATTCATTAGAAGGGCTGTCCACAAACTTTTGGACTCCTCAAGCATTGCATGAAGAAGCAGATGAAAGGTGGTCTTTTATCTTTTATCAGTTCCTCATCTGTTCTTACACATTCACCATTATCTCACTCCCTCCATTAGCCCGCCTTGACCTCTGACCTTCGTTCGGCCCAAGCGTGTGAGAAAGCAGGGCAGATGGGATGGGAGAGACCGCCCAGCGTGATGAAGAAAAAAAATAAAAGCCCAGCAGGAAGCAGGTCTACTGCCCACTGGAGAATACACAGTGTGTTCAGTGCAGGATCTCTGCTAAGCGAGTAATTTAGTGCAGGTCTAGGCCTAGTCTCTGTCCTGTAAACCGGCCCTGAGGGTTTCACAGTTTGCTACGGATTTCCGCTCCGATCCGGAATATTTCCTAAAAAGCAGCAGAGGTAAAAAAAGGTGGCTCCTCCGTGTTTCCTGGTAGGAATACTGTGTATACAGCCTGAGTTTGAGCGTTGGTGAGTTTTTTGTGAGGACGGAAAGGCAGCAGGTCTTCAGCACTGCTCCTGCTGGTGATCTCCCCAGACTCCCCAATGGTCTCAAACACCTACATTACATGTCCAAATGTATGTGGACACCTCTTCTAAGGAATGCATTTAACTATTATGCAAATGCACAAACACACACACACACACACACACACACACTTGTCTAGTCCCTGTAGAAAAGTATTGCCAATAGAATAGAACTCAGCATGAACCTATTGGCACCATGCTGCCTAACAGAGAGACTGGAAGATCAACCAACTCCCAAACTCATCCCAAAAGTACTGGATGAAGCTCCAGTGGCGGGGGGGGGGCTTTATATCCCTCCTCTAGCCCACTCCTGGCATTAGGCAGCATGGTGCCAATAGGTTCATGTTGTTCATCTGCTCCAGAGAGGCGATCAGCGTACCAGGCATGGGCTAGCCGGGCCCAGCTTTGAGTATTTGGGATGAGTTGGTGATGATGTGGGGAGATGATGATCGTCCAACCTCCGGACCTCGCTAATCGCTCTTGTTGCTGAGTGCTGAAGTTCTTCAGTGGGAAGTGCTAAAAAGATGCCCGAATAGCTGCCTAGCTAATGCTAGTAGTGTGCTCACGAACCATTCAGACAGCACCAGCTATATCCGTGGTGCACTGCGAGGCTCATTTCGCACTTGCGTAGGGTTACAGGAAGGTCATGCCTTAAATCCTATGGAACGCTGGGCCGCCGACCTCCATTTGATGTTACTCCGAACACTGTCACCCCTCCCCTGTCAGAAAGTCATCCCTGCTTGTTTTTCATTTCTTAACTCATCTTCCAGGAACACTGAGGCACTCTCTCTCTCTCTCTCTCTCACACACTCACACACTCACACACACACACGCTCTGTAGACGCTCTACTCTAAATGCCTTTCCTATCTGTCTTGTGCGTCTGCAGCTCAGAGGTGACTGGCGGCTATAAAGGGTTATTCACACCAGGGAGCATGTGCATCTACTCCCACCATTAAACTTGAATCAGGTGCTGCTTTCCTCACGGTTCTCCCACACACACACACACACACACACACACACACACACACACACCTCTCACACGCTGTATTTCGAGCCTGGACAACTACAGAGGTTCTTCCTCACCACCACGGACCAGGAATGGCTCATTCTCTCAGTGTTTTGAGACACTATGGCACATTTATGGATTTATTTATATGATATTTAGTTTGAATATGGTGAAATAATGGTTTACTTTGTTTGGAATTTGACTAAATGTGTTGCAGTTAGGACTTTTTTTCTTTGACATTTTGAAAATATCAAAATAAATGTATTTATTTTGAAAAATTTTAGTGAACAGGTTGAAAACATGGCTTATTTCTGATTAGATTTTATTATCTTACCGTATTATCTTATCTTGTTAAGGTATCTTGTTAATATGGTAAAATAATGATGTATTGTCTTAAGATTTTAATAAAATATACTGAAATAATGATCTGTTTTTCTTAATTTTTTACCCAGTATGTCAAAATAATGACTTATTTTCTTTTACATTTTTAATATATTAAAATAAATGTGTATGTATTTTTAAGAAAAAAGAAAGCATGGCTTATTTCTGGATTTGTAGACTTTAGTGTCTTGATTTTGACCTAATATGTTAAAATAATGATTATCTTACCTTATTATCTGATCTTGTTCAAGTTTTATTATATTACCTAATATGGTAAACTAATGATTGTCTTGAGACTTTGATTAAATAAACTGAGATAATGGTTTATTTTTCTAGATTTTTTACCCAGTATGTCAAAATAATGACTTATTTTCTTTGACATTTTAAATATGACTCAAAAACATGGCTTATTTCTGGATATGTAGACTTTATGGTCTTGATTTTGATGTAATATGTTAAAATAATTATGTATTGTCTTGGGATTTTGATGAAGTATACTGAAATAATGGTTTATTTATCTTGATTTTACCCAGTATGTCAAAATAATGACTTATTTTCTTTGACATTTTGAATATATTGAAATAAATGGGTATTTATTTTTAAGACTTTTAGTCAACAGGTTGAAAACATGGCTTATTTCTGGATATGTAGACTTTATGATCTTGATTTTGACCTAATATGTTAAAATAATTATCTATTGTCTTGAGATTTTGATGAAATAAACTGAAATAATGGTTTATTTTTCTTGTTTTAAGCCAGTATGTCAAAATAATGCCATTTAGGTGAAATAATGTTCACTGGTCTGGATTTTGACTTAACCCTCTGGAGTCTACGAACACGCTGGTGCTGAATTGCGATGTTTCTTGATTCTTTTATATTAATATCATAATAAAACACAGAAATACTTCCCTAATCTGTAGACTCCACCCTTTCCATCGCATCTCATTGGCAGATTGTATGTCACTCACATCCATTGCCAAGATAGCGATACGCCAGAAATTGACCTGATGTCCACACCTCATGTCGAGACCACCATCTGTTCAGGTTAGAGGGGGCTAAGGGAATCCATTTAGGACCAAAGTCTACACCAGGCCTCATATTAACCCCTTAGTTACTGAGTAATGCGTCTCAGTGTGTAATAGGCCTCCCTGCACTAAGGGGTTAATTAGAGCAGCGCAGTATGAGTACACATAAAGGCTATTTGAATGACCCCAGCTAACTTAACTTGTCCTACATGTAGCATTACAAGCTGTGGAGCTCTATGAGCTAATGCTAATGCTAATACACCAGCTCCAGAGCTGGAAATGCTCTGCATGTTCTGCAGCGGATCAGCGCCACCAGTGTGTGAAACAAACAGGCAAGGAGGAAGATTAGCGACGACCACGCAGAACGGCGAGCCGCCACGAGGATTATGTGTAAAGCCCAAACATTTATGGAGCTAATTACAGCATTACATCCATTTCTTTAAGTGGTTGTGGTACCAGTGTGTATCAGTTTATGTGTGTGTGTGTGTGTGTGTGTGCATGTGTGCGCAAATGTGTGTGTGTGTGTGTGTGTGTGAGGGACGTGAAGTTAATTAACCCCTGGTGTGATTGCCTTTGGGAGAAACTTTTTAGCTTTTAATTACATTCATCAAAATATAATCCTCTCAATCTGTGCACGTGTGTGTGTGTGTGTGTGTGTGTGAGTGTGTGTTTGTGTCATGCTTGGCTCTGTAATTAGTTTCTCCTCCACTCAGCTGAAGCGTTCCACTTCCAACACGATTCAGAAAAATTGTGTCTTTTATGTATTAATTTATTTATTAATTTATTTAATTATTTAAAAGCCTAAACATTAAAACTTCCAGAAAAAAACTTTCTGCTCTTGATCTCCTCTTGATGTCCCAGCCGGCCTGAGCTCTGACTCTGATGCTAACTGGAGGAGGCCTACTGAAGGCCGAAGGAGCCGGTGCTCTGCTCAGCTCGTGAAGCTGATGCTTCCTCAGGGGTCTTAAGGCCGTCACACAGGATCCAGGGTACTAAACTACTTTTGGTTTAATTTCTGGTACTGAAATTACTTTCAGTTCATTTTAATTACTTTTTAGGTACAATTCGCTACTTTATGTTATTTTCCAGTTTATTTTTAGTTCTTCAGTACTTTCCAATACTTTCTAGTTACTTTCAATTACTTTCCAGTTACAATTCACTATTATTACATTTCTGTTATTTTTATTTTCAGTTACTATTCGCTATTTTGGTTACTTTCTAGTTACCTTCCAATAATTATTCACTACTTAATTTTTCAGTTTCGTCTCAGTAACATTCTGTTATTGGTTGCTTTCTATGTATTTTCCATTACTTTCTGTTATTTTCTAGTTACATTTCAGTTACTTTCCAGTTACTATTCACTGCTTTGTTATTTTCCAGCATTTTTCCAGTTAGTTTACATTATTCATTACATTCCTGTTATTTTCCATTACTTTCCATTTCTTTCTATGACCTTCCACTTTTGTTCAATTACTTTCCAGTTACTTTTTACTATTTTTTTATTTTCCAGTTCATTTCCAGTTACTTTCCATTATTGATTATTTTCCTGGTTACTTTCTTCACAGTTACTTTGATATTTTCCAGTTACTTTTTTATTTTATTTTATTATTATTTTTATTTTATTTTATTTTCTGGTTACTTTTCAGTTACCAGCCATTACTTTCCAGTTGCTATTCACTATTTTGTTATTTTCCAGTTTATTTCCAGTTACTTTCCATTATTGATTATTTTATTGGTTACTTTTTTTCCCTTCCAGTTACTTTTGTTGTTTTCTAGTTACGTTAGATTACCTACTTTCCAGTTACTAT
Source organism: Salminus brasiliensis (assembly GCF_030463535.1). Taxonomy (NCBI): domain Eukaryota; kingdom Metazoa; phylum Chordata; class Actinopteri; order Characiformes; family Bryconidae; genus Salminus; species Salminus brasiliensis. Next base: position 33,272,887 of record NC_132891.1, on the reverse strand, counting down.
TCACTATTTTGTATTTTCCAGTTTATTTCCAGATTTTTCCCAGTTTCTGTTATCCATTACATTCCTGTTATTTTCCATTACTTTCCATTACTTTCTATGACCCTCCACTTACTTTCAATTACTTTCCAGTTACTATTCGCTATTTTGTTATTTCCTAGTTCATTTCCAGTTACTTTCCATTATTGATTATTTTTTTGGTTACTTTCCAGTTACTATTGATTATTTTCTTGGTTACTTTATTATTTTCCAGTTACTTTCCATTACTCTCTGTCATTTTCTAGTTACATTTCAGTTACTTTCCATTACTTTCCAGTTACTATTCACTATTTTGTTATTTTCCAGTTTATTTCCAGTTAGTTTCTGTTATCCATTACATTCCTGTTATTTTCCATTACTTTCCATTACTTTCTATGACCTTAGACTTACAGTTACTTTCCAGTTAATATTCACTGCTTTATGTTATTTTCCAGTTTATTTCCAGCTTTATTGGATACTTTCTGGTTAAGTTCCACTTATTTTTCATTACTTTCTAGTTTATTTTTGTAATTTTTTTGGTTACTTTCTTGTCTTTTGTTTTTGTTGCTACACATTCCTCTACAGTTAGTTTCATTACATCCATTACTTTCCTCTACTTTCCAGGTACTATCTGCTACTTTCCAGTTACTTTCCCTTACTTTCTAGTTTAGTTCCCCTTAATTTCTGGTTACTTTCTATTTTTGGAAAAGCTAAAGAATGGCTCTGTGCCTCCAGGTGAACGAACCTCTCTTTCCCGTCTACCTTCCTTCTTCTTTTTACCTGATCTGATAGTCATGTGATATCATCTGGTATGCCAGTGGTTTGTTGTGGTTAGGCCGGGTTGACTTTCGTCAAAACAAGTCGCGGCTAAAACGTGCATAGCGACAGGCTAACGGTAACAGCACATTCAGAACCGACATAAACGGATTAGGATTTAGTGCAAATATCAAAGTAATGTGTTTCATAGGCCTGATTATAATAAAAACACGTATCTGCCACATTCTACCTGCACAGCAGCCGTGAGCTTGGCTGTGTGTCGGGTAACAGGAGAGAGTCTGGCAGCGGAAAGTGAGCGATGTTTCCGACTTCATTACCCATGTTTTGTTGTTAATGTGCAGCCGGGTCTTGCTTTAATTAAGGCCAGCAGCTCCTCGCTTTGTTCTCGGCCCAATATGGTTAGAGGCAACGGAGGCCGCTCGCCCCTTTGATTCTGCCGTGAAGGTATGAGACGATGAGGAGTGAGCGTTTGCTCCTTTTCTATGGCAGAAGTTTATAAAATCTATAAGACAGAGTGCTCCACCAACCCTCCACTGTAGACCATAATTCAGCGAGCATTCAAGTGCACCGGAGCTGCTTCCTGCGATTCTAGTGATAAATGAAGCTGAGGTGACGGAGAGATGATGGAGGAACAGCCTGAGTGTTGTAAACGCTCACACACACACCCCACATTCCCCTATGACTACCCAAAGAGAAAGAGAACAGGTGTATTTGATTTGGGACACAGCCGCTATTAGAGTGTAGAACAGTGAAAGTGGAGCCTAACTGCAGGAGACGCTAGACCCTTACTAGGATGGAGCCTGTAGAACCTCTCACACTGCATCACAGCAATGGACCTGCAGTTACCCTCAGTGATGGAACTCCTACCACAGCCACTGAAGACTCAACCGAGGCTTACAGTTCCAGAGACTCCAGACTTGACTCAGCTGGGATCAACTCACATCCCAGAGTTTCTCCCCAGAGGTTTGAGACATGGCTCAGCCTCAAGACCCCCAAGACTCTCGACTCCATTTTAACTATCCTATCCTATCTTCGAGATTTGTCTCCCCGACCTGAACTAACATCCCAGAGACTCACAACTTGAGCCAAATTAGCAATCTAGGGACTCAAGCCCTCATATGAACGTATATCCCAGAGACCTGAGTCACGACCTGGACTCACTCCCACAGAGACATGAGACACCACTGGGATTTGTATCTCAGTGACTCGAGGCTTGTCTTTGACTTGCGGTAAAGAGTTGTCTCAGACTTGCACTCCCAAGACTTTGCTCCCGGTTTTACTCAGTGACCTGTGACTCAACTGACCGAAGAGAGAAGATTTAACATAGTCTTGAACCCTAGGGACTCAAGATTCAACTTGGACTCACATCCTAAAGACTGAAGACTTGACTGGGACTTGCATTCCAGTGACGCAACACTCATTTAGGACAATACAGAGTTAATCCAGACTCTTCTCCCAGAGACTTGACTTAGACTAAGACATCCTAGAGACTGAAGACTTGACTGGGACTTGCATTCCAGGGACTCAAGACTCAATTTGGACAGTAAAGAGTCAACCCACACAATTGTCCCATAGACTCGACTTAGACTAAGACATCCTAAAGACTGAAGATTTGACTGGGACTTGCATTCCAGGGACTCAAGACTCAATTTGGACAATACAGAATCAACCCAGATTCTTGTCCCAGAGACTTGACTTAGACTAAGACATCCTAGAGACTGAAGACTTGACTGGGACTTGCATTCCAGGGACTCAAGACTCAATTTGGACAGTAAAGAGTTAACCCACACAATTGTCCCATAGACTCGACTTAGACTAAGACATCCTAAAGACTGAAGATTTGACTGGGACTTGCATTCCAGGGACTCAAGACTCAATTTGGACAATACAGAATCAACCCAGATTCTTGTCCCAGAGACTTGACTTAGACTAAGACATCCTAGAGACTGAAGACTTGACTGGGACTTGCATTCCAGGGACTCAAGACTCAATTTGGACAATACAGAGTCAATCCAGACTCTTGTCCCAGAGACTTGACTTAGACTTGCAATCTAGGAACCCAAGACTCTACTTGGACTCACATCCCAGAGACTTGAAATATGACTTCGAGACTTAACATGGACTTACATCCTAGAGACTAGACTGAGCCACTTGTCCCAGAGACTCACAACTCGGCTCGAACTCATACCTCAGAGACTGAAGACTTGCCTCAGACTTTTCAGGCATTCCAGGGACTCAAGATTCAACTGGGACTCCTAGAGAGCTTCGAGTTGGGAGTCTTCCAGGGACTCCCAGAGATATAAGACCTGACTGAGACTTGCATTCTCCTAGACTCTTTGAAACTCAAGTCAGACTCACCTCCCAGAGACTGATGACTCAAGACTCAACTGAGACTTGCTTTCCAGGGACTTGAGGCTCAACTTGGACTTACATCCTAGAGACTAGACCGAGTCACTTATCCCAGAGACTTACAACTCGACTCAGACTCATTCCCCAGAGACTTACAACTCAACTCAGACCCATTCCCCAGAGACTGAAGACTCGACTCAGACCCATTCCCCAGAGACTGAAGACTCGACTCAGACCCATCCCCCAGAGACTGAAGACTCGACTCAGACCCATCCCCCAGAGACTGAAGACTCGACTTAGACCCATTCCCCAGAGACTGAAGACTCGACTCAGACCCATCCCCCAGAGACTGAAGATTCAACTCAGACCCATTCCCCAGAGACTGAAGATTCGACTCAGACCCATTCCTGGACATTCTTTAGACTCACATACTTGAGACTTGACTCGAACTTACACCAAGACACTTACAGCTTTGCTCAGACTAACAAGAAGGGACTTTTACACTTCTCTACTGTGGGATAGTCGAGCGTCTGAGTACTTACAGATGCTTTAGTGAAGTGCTATAATAAAATTAGCTCATTTTAAAGCTCAGTCTAGTTTTTAAAGATTGGTATCAGCTGGTTCTCAAGGTTTCAGCAACTGCACTGGTTTTAGTAGAAGTACTATATTGTGGCAGTAGTAGAGATCAGTCCAAATGATGGGGGAATTTTTGAGACTTTCCTTCCTGTCAGATTTTCCCATGACAGTCACAGTAATCACTGCGCTTGTAAAAAATGTAAAATGTCGGGATTTAAACAGCGTGTGCAGTGTCAGTGATCACAGAACAGCATCTCTGGAGCAAGCCTTGCAGATTTAGCCCGAAAATGTTTTCACTAGAGAGGGTAATTTAGTCCAGGAGTGGATTTAGGCCCTAATCTGCGTCATGAAAAAAACGCTCAGTGTCCGAAATCTCCAGAGTGAGCGCAGCCTTCGCTTCGGATTTCATCCCGGCCGGGTCCGGCTACACACGCTGATGCACGGGCACATGGGCCTGTCCCAAATGAAAACAGACAAGGAAAAGTGCAGTAGGAAAAACACACACACACACAGACAGACACACATGCACACAATCGCGCATTTTGGGCCGTGAAACAGAATCCCACTCTCTGCGGACCCCCACTTTAGTGTCGAAGGTGAAGCATTCCAGAGGCGTTAAATTATTCCTGAAGGAAACTGGATCTGCAGGCCGAATGTGTGTGTGTGTGTGTTTATGTGTGTGTAAGGGAACCGCTGCCCACTCCGCTCTGCCGCAGTTCAAAGGTGTTTACCACCAAAGCGTCCTGGTGACCAGAGCGGCCTGCGTCACAGGTAAACGTCCAGATTAGCCTTAGCGTCCAGCTGGGGGGGCCGCAGGAAATCTTTGATGGATGATCAACCAGGAGCAGGAAGCTTCACAGGAGGAGATAATTCATCAAAGAAGATTCGATAGACCTTTCAGTGCGGAACACATCCACCTCACACACACACACACACACACACACACCATGCACCCGACCAAATACACATACTGCAAGCAAGGATGCCTTCAAATTCATGCAGAACACACTAGTCTTCAAGGCAGAGGCACAGGAAAGATTTGGGGGCACTTTGTCACACTGTATTTTGTTCATACCCTACAGATTATCCACAGTCATGGTTCTCTAAGCCAGGTCCGAGGACCCCCAGGGGTCCGTGGTGCACAGTCAGGGGGTCCATCATTTTGCTCTGAGTCAATATAAACATTGACAGGAGCCAAAAAAAAGGAAAAAGGAAGCAAGGGGTCAACCTTGGTGTTGCTGAGCAGTTCTTGTAGTATCCCAGGTTATTGCTAACGGGGTGCTAGGTGGTTCCTATGGTATCCCAGGCTGGATTTACCAGGGTTTTTAAATATCAACATTTACAAATAAGCCAATCAGCAGGAGGTCCTAGACTGCAAAACCTAAAAAAAGACCTTTTTTAATCCTTTTAATCAATCGACCCCACAGAAGGCCTTACATGTGATAGGGTAGAGTACGAATAACAAGCGGGGGGAAACTGGGTACATTACATTTACATGTGCTTCACTATTTCCTCAAGAAGAACCTCATCTAGTCTGAATAGACTAAAAAATAAGCCCCCTCTAAGCTTAGACTCTACTAAACACAAGTCAGTATGGAGACCATAGTACTCTACTCTTCACCCAAGGCCTCTCTGAAGATGAGGAGGGTCTTCAGTCTGGGTTTGAAGACAGCGAGCGTTGGACTCCCAGAGAAAGTTCGCTCCACCACTTCGGTGCAGGACAGAAGTAAGTCTGGACGCTCGTCTTCCGTGGATCTTAAAGGATGGTGGGTCGAGCCGAGCCGTACTTGAAGCTGGAAGGGCTCTTGGTGCAGCTCGACTTCTGACCATCACCATCAAGTAGTACGGAGGGGCTGGCTGGTCCAGTCTTGGCTTTGTAGGCCAGAGTCAGGGGTCTGAACCTGATGACCTGGGCAGCAGCTACAGGAAGCTACAGTGAAGAGAGAGAACGCAGTTGAACATGGCTGAACTTAGAACCACTGAAGACGACCCGACCCGACCCGTGCCTCTGCATTCTGGATCAGCTGCAGGAGCCTGATGGTGTTCAAAAGGAAGACCAGCCAGAGGAGAGCTGCAGTGAGGTGACGAGAGACTGGACATCTGAGCACCTGGGTGACTTGAGAGAGAGGAAGGGTCGAGTTCTCCGGATGTTGAACAGGAGAAATCTGCAGGACCGAGTCAGAGCTGCAACATGACCTGAGAACGATAGCTGATCATCCATGACTACACCAAGGCTTCCAGCTTCTGTAGATGGAGTGACCAGTGAGTCTACAGTCCATCTACAGGAGGGTACAAATTCAATGTTTGGGGCGCCACTCGTTGAAAAAGCACATGCTAGCCCTGTTGGCATTGTCCTAATTAGTGGGTGGGAATTGGAAATCGGGGTCTAGTACCGCACACAGTCATGCAGGTCACATTCACACACACACACACACACACACACACACACACACATTGGGTTACGCCAATCAGAGGCTGCTGATGTAAAAACGGGGGAATGGGGAGGGGGATGAAAGTGTTCAGGACACAGAAGGAAAAGTTCAGCATACATCAAAGTCTGTTCACACACACACACACACACACACACACACTAGGTATGACCTCGGAGAAGAAGATGTGTTCAAAGCGAAGGTAATTAGAGTCTCTCTTCAGAACGGAGGTATGAAATAACTGACGTTCCTCTGACATGAAGTAGCTGAAGCTCCTCCTCCTTCCGTCTCTAACGTCCCCATGTCCAAGTTCCCATGTCTTCCGTCCCAGAAGGCCTGGCCTTCTAGCTCGAAACACGTCAAGACGTCTGACACTATGACTATAACCTCAAGACGTAGTTGCACTGATAGACACGATATGGACAAAAGTATTGGGACACCTACACAAGCTTTTATGCCATCTCCTTTGCAGCTCTAACAGCAGGTCTGGAGCTCTACTATGCTCTGAGCTCAGCACTCGGCCCTGACCCCGCTCCGTCACCTTCTGTGGTCTGATACTATCTGATACTAAGTTGCACTCATTGCTGACACAGATGTGCAAATGCACACACACACACACACACACATACAGCTTGCCTAGTCCCTGTAGAGAAGTATCAGCTATAGTACACCTAATGCCAGGTGTGGGCTAGAGAGGTATAAAGCCCCCCAGCGTAGAGTTTGAATTGTGTTTTCTGGAATGATGAGTAGTGCAGCTCCATCCAGTACTTTTGGGATGAGCTGGGGTGAGTTGGGGATGATGAGGTGGAGTGGTGATCATGCTCCAACATCCTGACCTCACTAACGCTCTTATCGCTGAATGCAATCAAACCCTCACAGCAGTGCTCCTCCAAAATCTAGTAGAGAGCCTTCTTCTCTGGTTAGTAGAGACAGTTACTCAGAGAAAAGCAGGATATGCTATTTTTAATAGCCTTGATTTCAGAAGAAACACCGAAGGAGCAGGTGTCCCAATACTTTTGTCAATATCTTGTATTACAATAACTTCACTCCTGAAAGTCTGCAGCTTTTCCCATGATTCCAAACACTAGTTTGGATAAGAACGCACACCTATTCCTGGACGTAACGCAGCTCCTATGACTGTTCGGACTGAGGTCGGATCCAAGGCTTCCGGAGAAGAAAGGCGGAGTAACGACGAGCGGTTGGAGAAAAGGAATCTGCACATGTTCACTTCAGCTCCACTTTCAGCAGGAAGCTCGCGTTTGTGAATGTATGAGAGGCTGAGAGAGAGAAAGAGAGAGAGCCTCTCGCTCGTCCCTCTCTCTTTTTTGTCTCTCTTTCCCATAAACTCCATCATTCTTCCCAGTTTATCTCCGATCATCTACTGCGGAGCATCTGCAGAGCATGTGCCCTTTATTCCTTCCCTCTGTTCATCTGTCTCTCTGCATCAGTCTCTCTATACCTTCATATACCTCCCTCTCTGCTGTGCTCCTTTATTTACTTATGTGCACACACACACACACACACACACACACACAGATAGGAGAGTGTAGGCACGTACAGCTGGAGACTGTAAAAATAAACTCAGTGTGTTTTAAAGGCCAGAGATTAGCTCTCTTTTATAATCCTGCCTTTCATGTGTAACTCTGTGAGTGTGTATGTGTGTGTGTGTGCATATATGTGTGTGTGTGTGTTGAGTTTGTGTAGGTGTGCTCGCTCCGAGTTAGGCATGCGGCCGGAATTTGGGCCCTTTCTTACATTTTTTGAAGTGTGGAAAAAGCACTAATTGGCCAAAGAGTGGCAAGAAGGTCCTAGGTCCAGATGTGTGTGTGTGTGTGTGTGGGGGGGGGGGGGGGGGGGGGTGTTGGGTGTGTGTTCAGTACGTGCTGTAGCCAACTTGAACAACTTCCATAGACATTCCCGATACACCGGGAAGTTCATTTCCAATAGACCGGGAAGTTCTGGAGAAGCCACACATGATCCTAAGCTCAAGTGTTGGCAAGAGGGGTAAATAAGGCCTCCAGCATTGGGCTGTGGAGCCACCAAACTGGGTTCTGGGCTGGAGCAGGCAGAACTAATCATCCAACAGTACCAACCTCTAATGCTCTCAGGGCTGAATACAATCAAATTCTGACAGCAGTGTTACAAAAAATCTAGTGCAAAGCCCTTCCATATTGATAAAGCATGCTACACAACAGTGCACAGCTTTTCAAGTAGTTTCAAGTATATTTCACTATATGGACAAAAGTATTTGGACACCAGCATTCACTTAAGAAGGTATGTATATCTATATAGCACCAACAGGGTTCCATCATTGTTATGAATAAAATAACCCTGATTCAAAGAAAGCAGGAATGCAGGAAAGCATGTTCTTTATAGAACCTTATATATATATATATATATATATATATATATATATATATATATATATATATATATATATATATATATATATATATAAAATATGTGCATTAGGTCCACGTCTTCTCCTATTGCTCGGAATTGTGCTGTTTCTTCAGTCAGACCATGGTGACAGATGTCTGAGATTAAGGAATACTAGGGGAGTAAGTGTCTCGCTCAGTGCTACAACAAAGTCTGTAAGACACGGCTACGTCTAGAGCCAGGAACTCTTAGTCATGGCTAACTAGGTTCTCGGTTCTCTCACCGCTGAGGAATCACCACCATGTGCCATGGCCCTTTGATGACACATCCCATTGTCATGTGAATTGTCCTCTGACTGTGGACAATGTAGTCTCTTGTTTTGCTTCTGTGAAAGACCATGACTTGCCTTGATGTGGACAACAGCCAGTAGACGGTGACTTACATGTGACAGTCAAACAAGTGGTAAAAATGCAGCTTACAGTACTGGAATAGTGAGGCCTTTTGTCAGGTGAAAACTAAACTGTAGACCACAACCAGGCCTCCTGGGCACATGCTCATGGGTCCCGGCCACTAGGGGGCCTTTCACCAGTGCGGATTCATAATTCAATTCAATATAGCTTTACAGAGATCCGGGTCCGAGCCTCTTTTGAGCAAGCCAAGGGCGACAGTGGCCAGGAAAACCTCCCTCGGACTGAGAAGAAGAAACCTTGAGAGGAACCAAGACTCAAAAGGGGGACCCCTCCTCCTCTGGTCAACACTGGATAGAGCAGGGCAGCAGGGTAGTGGAACGCCAGGTGTGACAGTATGAGTACATGGAAAAATATAGAGAGAGAAAACAGAAAGGATGGAAAAACAAAGGGGTTAGGAGGAGCGCAGCCAAATTGAGGGGATTCTGATCCAGAGGGTAGGCAAGCACACTCTAACATGAATGGATTCAGCAGGGGGCAGCTCAGCGCATGGGGGAGAGGGACAGAAGGAGAAAATTAAGAAAGGGACTGGGCCTGGTTGTTTACATATAGGCCCTCCACCGGTATAAACACAGTCTAATAGGTTGGCCAATAGCGTGCTTGTCTTGAACCATAGAGATAATATGCATATAATTTTCCAAGCTGGTCTAAGACGTTTGCTAAGTACTGCACATGGTCTTCTGGGTTTCAGACGAGTTGTTACAGCAGCGATAGGCCCATCTTTAGCCTTCCAAACTCGGACTCGATCATAGTCTGTTATTTTAAGAAGGTCACGTCGGTCACCAAAAATGCTCTAATGATTACAGCAAGAAAATCAAACCCATTCGAGGGATTACTGAGGTGTTAATAACAGCCCTTTTGGCTCAATCAGATAAAAGTCATGACCTCCTGAGGTTTGGCAGCTTTTTGGGGTATTTCCTCACACACACCTCCGCAGTGTGCGCCGCCCTGGGCCCGTATCGTCTGTCACACTGCTGTTTTAAATGAACTCCACTATCGCTGCATCAGGATTGGGCGAAACGCACAAGTGGAGAGAAACACAACACTTGCACTGTGTACTACGGTAACCACAGTATGAAGGTCGGGGTCAATTCTGTTTGAAATTGTTCGGCTCTATCTGGATTCATCTGGGTCTGCCAGTGAGCTGAAATAAACCTGGTAATGAACTGAAATCACACCAGGAAATGTATTCAAAAGAATTGACCATAACTCCACATGAATTATTATCCAACCAAACAAAATTCTGTAAATGTAAATTAAATAATGGTGCTGTCACTCAAAAACCTTTTATCTCAATTTTTACCATTTTTTACTTACTGGCAGTTGTTTTTTACATTGTGTACAAAGTTCAGGATCAATGGACCAATAGAAAAGCTCCAAAATCCAAGTCATTTTACATCGACTTTCATTCGAAAGCCAGGATTATTTTTTCCTTATTCTGTAAAGTTGGCGTTTTATGAGATACAAGGTTTTTGAGTGACAGCAACGACATCAATCATATTAAAGATACTATCTGCAGACGCTTTCATCGACTTCTGACAGTCAGAAAGATGTCAAACTGATCCCAGACCCAGACTATTCAGCAGAACATTGTCCAGAGCATCACACATTAAGAGTAATGGTGCTTGCCAGTGCTTGCCAGGCGAGGTTCAGATGTATAGCTCCCCCTGCTTGGTAGTTTAGCTGCCAAACAATTGCTAATCTGTTAGCAAAACATTAGCTGTCGATGTTAGCATTTCTACGGGTGTTTCTGAACACAAATGTAGCAACAGAAACAACACGTGTTGACTGTAGATGCTTAAAAGGACGTTACTATTAGCGTCGTAATTTGATGATCTGTTCGGCCATGTTGGAAACGAACAGTTAACTAAAAAGACTTCGGGAGTTCGCCACAACTGCTTGGACAGTCCTTTACCGGTGTTTTATGGCAAATCTAACCAAAATATATCCCATTTTTTATTCCCCAGGTTGTTAGCATTGTCCCAGGACAGCACGGTTAGCAATACTAGTTGATAACAATGCATTGTGCTTTGTGTATTTTGCACATCTAAACACCATGGAGACACGTCCACAGATAAGAGTTGGACACGACTGAGTTGAATTAAGTACTGTGTAATCAAATTAAACCAAAAGATTAGCCGTGAGGCTAAACTGTACAACACCACAGCTTTTACTACTGTTGATGTGCGGTGCGGCCATCTTGGATTTTATACTCGGGGTTGGTGAGGCCCTCCCGACTTTCTGAGGAGGAAATCCAGCTCGTGGGGGCGTTTCCAACATCCCAGTTTAAACAGAGCGCAGCGGTAAGCCTCATGCTAGCCACTAAGCGCACAGGCTACAGTTATACAGCAAGTTGTAGTTGGTTAGCGCATGTTACTTGGCTACGTCTCTTGAAAAGGCCTACACGGTTTGAGGCTTTGAGGCTGGAGTAAATAGAAAAATTGACTTTCATCTCTTTAGGATAAAAGTTATTAATGAATCCAGCTTCAGAAAAACAAGCAGAGGCGAAATATTTATGCTTGAAGTTGACCGGTCTGATGAAAGGATCCGTTTTCAGAAATTAGGCAGCAATGTGAACCCCATTAACTGCATAGCAAAAAATTCAGCTGCTCAGCTTCTAATGATGAATCGGCTTCTGAAGTGTGTGTTCCTGAAGCTCAGGAGTGTTGTGTATACAGTATCATAACAGAACTCAGCAGGAATGTAGCGCCGTGTAGGTGCTAATGCTTCACATGTGCATATTTCATAAGCAAATGAACGGGGTCAGACACGGGGTAGGAGAGACAGGGATTGCCATGTAAGGATTGTGAGCCAGAAAAAGACTCTCATTCATGCCTGAGCTGGGGTTCAGATCAGCAGGCAGAATCACCATCCAGAAGAGCGATAATAAGGCGACTCATTCATTTAGGGTCTGCTAGAAAAACAAATTGATCAGATTTGATAGATCACAATAATTGTAAGTTACAGTCTCTGGCGTAGGCCCCACTGTCTGCCCAGGGATTGCAGCGTCTGGACCTTCGCAGATCCTGCCGTACATGGATGGCAGGGGTGGAGCTAACAGCCTGGGCAGCCGGGAGGGACCAAACTGGTGGCGGTGGGCAAGAAAGAGGGCAAAAGCGAGATGTCGGCAGCATCTGAAAGCAGCAGCGAGGGCCTGTATGTAGCATACTTTTAAACACAGGTGGAGGCCGATGATTGGGTGGAGGAACAGGTGACTAATTGGCTGAAGCTTTGAGTTATATATTGACTTGTTTGCCTGTTTACGGTGTCCTGTGGTATAGCGCATTCCAGTTGTAGCGGTGCATCTACTCGGAAAAACATGAATACCTGCAGCAAGCTGATATTTCTATGGAAAACAATGTGATTGGATTAGCATCTTAAGAGGAGCTAGAGTAATGCTACGTTAATAAAGATAATAACAATTAATTTGTTAAGTATTCAAAAATGGAGCAATGGGAATACCAATATTCCGAAATTCCCACACTTTGGAATTTGGAGTTTCTGCAAGAGTATTCAATTAATGTGGATTTAGGATTAGTGTGGCCTTTTCATACCTTACAGAATAGGAGAATAGTGTACATCCTAGGGGGGTTACGGATTTTGGGGCCTCCGGTATTCCTAGGACAGTGGAACTATTTGATTCCGACTTTACTCAATCCACGCTGATTTAGGATTGGTATTGGTTTTTCAGCCCTTTAGAATATAAGAATAGTGTACATCCTTGGGTGCTTACGGACTTTGGGGCCTCCGATATTCCTGGGAATGAAATGGAACCATCTGATTCCGACTATAATTCCGACATAAATTCCGACATTCTGAAACATTTTAAGGGGCGTCTTTTCCTGAATTCAGAGACATCTGTTTGACTTTACTCAATCTATGCTAATTTAGGATTAGTGCTGGTCTTTCAGACCTTACAGAATATGAGAATAGTGTACATCCTTGGGTGCTTACGGATTTTGGGGCCCCCGGTATTCCGAGGACAGTGGGACCATCTGATTCCGACGTGAATTCCAACATTCTGACACATTTTAAGGGGCGTCTTTTCCTGTCACCTCAAAACTAAAATAATATATAATTTATAATAAATAAACAAATAAAATAAAATAATATAAAGCAAAAAAAAAACTAAGTAACTCTGCCAAACTGTCTCTTTTAAGGTCACTCTGCCGGTCCCAAGCCCGGATAAAGGAGGAGGGTTGAGCGTAGAGTAGCAGTTCCACCCCACATAACAGTCTTGATTTAATTTGATATGCTAACATTTAACAACACAGGACAAAATGAATTTATGTAATTTACGTAAAAATGTGATGTGGCTCTAGACAAAGCATTAACGTCAAGTTATTTCGCATAGTGACGGCCAGTTTCCAAGGCAAAAAAAAACCCCAGAATCAACAGGAAGTTGTAGTTTTAGACAATTATGCAAATTAATAGATGACATAATTTAGCGACTTCTAGCGACTTTTAGAACAACCAATAGCTACTTTCCTTACTGAGGAGTTGGCAACGCTGGTTCAGGTATCTGGGGAACAAGAAACCCAGCTAAGAAATCCAGGTCATGTCCAACAAATGATGTTTAAAAAAAGTAAAAACTGCTGCAGAAGGAGTAGTGTGTTTTTGGTGTGCTCTGACAATTCCACTATACCATCTAATTCCGTCTTAAATTCCGACATTCCAAAACATATCGGGGGTCGCCTTTTCCCGAGTTCGGACACTGAAGCTACGTCTGCAGAACTCTGCAGAGTACTCAATTAATGCTGAGCTAAGATGAGTATTAGTCTTCAGACCCAACAGAATATGATAACAGTGAGCATCCAGAGATCCTGAGATGCTTACGGATTCCGGCACCTCCAGTATTCCAAGGACTGGTGAAGTGAGGGTTAAATGAGTCTGGGCACTCGGCACACTGGTTCCTGCTGTAAAGAAAAGCAGCAAATTATGTTTTTAAAAGTAAAATCTGCTGCAAAGGGATTAGTAGGTTTACTGTTCGCCCAGCCAGTTTCACTATCTTATCTGATTCAGACTGGAATTCTGACATTCCGACATTCATTTTTTCCTAATTCAAAAACAAGAGCTACATCCTCTGGACTTTGCAGAGTACCCAATTCTTGGATCTAGGATTAGTGTTGGTCTTTCATACCCAACACAATATGAGTCTTGGAAGCATCCGGAGATGCTTATGGATTCCGGCGCCTCCAGTTTTCCGAGGACTGAGGGAAGTGAGAGAGTGAAATGTGTCTGGGCACTCGTCGCACTGCTTCCTGCAGTAAAAGAGGTCCTGTGAGAGAAGCTGCATTTATGAGTGTGACCGGAGCATGAAAAAGAGCTGGTTCGAGCTCCAAAGTGTAAAAGCTGTGTTAATGAATGAGAGGAAGAGGGTTAGTCCAGCTGTGGGGGTTCCTGAGAGAAACGAGCCTGTAAAAGAGGCCTCACTCTGAGGGGGGGTGATGGGAATCACACATAAAGGTGTTTGTGCACTTCTGACCTTTCTGACCTCTGTATGGTCAGTATACAGATTTAAACACTTGAAGGAGCCTGTCTTATTTAAGTCCTGGTCTTGGTCTAGGTCTTTTCTGGCAACTTGGGTCTTGTCCTCATATTTCCTGTCGCCTTTTGATGGTGGACGCTGTACTTTGACCACATCAACTGTGGTAAGATCTACCTGCAGGTCGAGTGATAACTTTTTAGCATTGTTGGAGACTTGCTAGGACGTCTGACCAGGCCATGTTGACACCCAGCTAACAAGCCAATGTGGGGCCTGTATGGGTAGCCCAACTGAAACATCCCACCAGGGTCAGTGATAGGACCAGTAGGGGTTAAGCAAAGGCCCCATCTGGGTTGTAAACTGCACACAGGGCCTAGATTAGAACATTAGGGTGGGCTGTAACGATGGGGCCCATTTGAGAAGCCCAACTTGGTCCCAGTAACAATACATAGACAAACCCATTCAGAGCACATGGTCCCAACTGGAAGCCACCTACCCCATGTTCCACCCATGTGAACTGGCTGGGCAGATGTTCCTCTTTCCCAGACCACTCTGCATCTACATCCTTCTTTCTGAAGGCCTCAGAGAGAACTCTGTGGATCTGACCATGGTGATCTTCACCACTCACTTCAACCTCAATCAAGGTTCAGTCTGAGGTTTTAATAAATAAGACAGGCTCCTCCAGAATCCTCTCTAACCATGTTCTGATCTTCTGCAGCTGATGTTCTGCACCTGGCTCTAGTTTTACACGTTAAGTAGTAGTAAATGTGGTGGCGTGGTGGAGTGGTGGAGAACCATCTTAAGAAAATCAACATTTTCATGGGGTGTCCAATTTTTTTTTTTTTACACGACTGTAAGCAACAGATTCCAGAGGGCTACATCAGGACTGTTGGTGACCCTCATGCAAGTTCAAGCAACTGTGCTTGTCTGTGTTTATATGGGCATGGGTTTATATGTGCGTGCTGGACATTTGGCAATACCCCTCATAGGCTCTTATTTCCAAACTGGAGGGTAATGTGTGCGGCCTTTGTATAGTATATCATCTACCATAGGAAAGGAAAATACGGTCTTTTTCTATGAGCGATTTGTTCTCCAAAATCAACACGTCACTCCGCTCTTATCAGACCAAAATACAGGCCTTTGAAAGTTCAGTGGTTCAATTTTAGAGCATAAAGATAATAAACACAGAGACAAATATCTGATTTCACGTCTCCGAGCAAGTGAGGCATTGCTAAAATACATCAGCAGTGTAAAACCGAGGTATTTCTTACCTGCATCGGCTCCGCTTTTCCCTAACGTCACCATGTCCCTCACATCATCACGGAGCATATCTGCACCACCCCTGAATAAACATGCAACATCACAAGCTCCGCAAAACCGCCAACCTGCATGTCCAACGGCAGATAACAGAAAACGTCATTCAGGTCGGAGAAAGGGGGGGCGGATACCGGAGGACTGGCAGAGCAGCTAACTTTGGGACAAATTCAATTCTTTGTGGACAACAGAGGCCTCTCTTGTCTTTTGATGATGTCATAAGATGATGTTTGATGATGTTGACATAAGCCTGATCTCATACAATGCAACTGCTGACTGATTATCTTCTGATTAGCAAGCTTGCAGGGAACTAGCTACGCTAACACACATACCATTCTCTAAAGCAGAGGAACCCACCCTGTAGTTCAGGTCAGTGTTGCCAACTTAGCAAATTTGGCGCTATATTTAGCGACTTTTTTTTTTTTATGATTAGCGACAAATCTAGCAACTTTTTCTGGTGTAATTGGAGACTTTTGGAGACTCTGAGGTGAACACACATGTTCTTCAGTTACTGTCCTCAGCAGCGGGTGCTGCCGTGAGCCCCATCCCACAACACTCACAGGGCTCGGTCTCGAGCCGCCGCTGACCCCGCCCCCTATTTACAGAGCGGGATGTAAATATGAATGTGCCTTCAGAGTGACATGAAAATAAATCACTGCATTTAACTAACTTACACAGCCTAAGTCACTCACTCGGCTCAAAAATAAAATAATTAAATAAATAAATAAAGTAACTTTGCCAAAGTGTCTCTTTTAAGGTCACTCTGCCGGTCCCAAGTCCGGATAAAGGAGGAGGGATGAGCGTAGAGTAGCAGTTCCACCCCACATAACAGTCTTGATTAAATTTGATATGCTAACATTTAACAACACCCGAGTTCATTTGTAGTTCTAACATATTTAGACAATTATAGAAATTTGGACAATTATGCAAATTAGGAGATGACGTCATTTAACGACATTTCTGCGACTTCTAGGACAGCCAGTAGCTACTTTCCTTACTGAGGAGTTGCCAACGCTGGTTCAGGTATCTTGGGAACAAGAAACCCAGCTGAAAAATCCAGGTCATGTCCAGCTTTTGCTGGGAGCTGGTTTCAGATGGTCTAAGCTGGTCTTATTTGATCAACACCGTCCCCTTAACTGGTAATCTAGCTGGCTAACCAGCTCTTGACCAGCATAGTGCATGTTGCATTTGATTCTGGTCATACTGGTCAACCAGCATCACCAGCACCAACGACCAAACCCTTGTTTGATGAGCTGAATCACGTGTGTTTGAGCAGGGAACTCACTAAACTCTGCTGGACTTTGGCCCTTGAGGGCCGTCTGGCCCTAAAGATTTCGTAAGCGCGTTAGCATCACCAGCAAGTCTGCTGTAATTGCTAACAACGTGCCACTTCTCTGATGGGCCCGCTCTGCTCTTCATCTGTTCTGGATACGCACCAGAGACACGCAATCACATGAGACGCCATGCCGCTCGCAGCCAACTGGCCAATTAAAAACAAACACCTGTGTTAGCATGCACGCTAGTGAGCCGTGTGTGTGTGTGTGTGTGTGTGTGTTAGCACAACGTGGGTCACTGGGGAGAAGGCCAGGGACTGCTGCACATGCTCTTTAAAACACACACACACAGTCGTACTGTTAAAACACGTTCCTGCCTGAAGTCCCAGGCTAATCAGTGAACCGGCGGTGCATCTGTGAGGTCTGCTCGTGCTAGAAACACATTTTACGGGTTTGATTAGTTTACAAGTTTTTGACGTGTTTCTGTCGACAGATTGAGTGGAAGAGGCTTCAGCCGTACAGAGAGTAACCCAGTGCACCGTCTGAGCGCGCTCTGTCTCAGTGGAAACGTGTGCTCTGTGTACTGGATAAGCAGAGCAGTCGGTGATAATGAAATATAAATAAAATACATTTAAAAATGATAGTTTTATGGCAGTAAGAAAGGACTTTGGATGAACTTTGGGTGTTCATTCGATGCTTTCATGTCTTTAAATCATTAAAAAACAACTCAAGCCGAGGCCCAGAGAGAGCACAATTGGCCTAGCGCTCTCCAAGGTGGGTAGATGATGCTCTCTCTCTCCCAACATCACTCCAGTGGGGCGCAGGCCAGTGCTGGCGTCTGCTGGCCAATGTGCCGGGGCTGGGTATAGTTAACTAGTATATATACTTTAGTATAATTAGCATGGACCACATTCTTGTGCGTTTGCTAATTCTGTGCTTTAAAAAATCCCTTTTTCTTTCTTTACTGGTGATTTTCTCACTTAATTTACTGGCTTAAACAAACTTAAACGGGATTTAAAGTAACAGGGTTGAGGGTTGTTGTTTATCGTAGGATTGTCAAATGCACAGCATAAGCGTGGACTATCCCGTTCATTTTTAAGAGAAGTCTAGCCTTGCCAGAGAAGGTTCTTCTGTCCATTAACTTAATTCATTTTGTGCAATCTTTGGAACTGGCGTCATGCTAACTGGTGGCTTCTAGCAAAGACTTTATAAATCGGGTAGCTAAATCTAAATACGGTAGCCCATGATGGTCAACATAGAACTTGTGATTTTCTTCATTTTCACAGATAATTGAATAGTAACAAATTTCCTTATAAATAACAGGGATGCTAGTTTGTACATTTGCTAACTTAAAACCTTACGCCTTAAACCTCTCTCCTTTTACTGGCAGTTTCTTTTTCTTTGTGGTTTTACATTGGCAATGGATTACGTAGTGAGTAACAGGGTTGTAAGGAGCACGATTAAGGTCTTCAGCAAAAAGCTAATGCACAAAATGTGGTAAAACTAGCATCCATGCTAGTTATTGTTGAAGGAAGTACTTTACGTTCAGTCTAGCCTTGCCTGCCAGTTTCAAAGTAATCTCTGAAAATACAGAAATCTGTGGGAAGGGTGTCATTGTAATTAGTGGCTACTAGCGAAGATGCTAGAAATGAGGTAGATCAATCTGAATAAGGTAGCTTACAATGGTCAACATGGACCTCCCACCCTTCAATAAAGGCAGAATGGTAGGAAAGAGCCCACCTGATTTGTGGAGATGTATTTTTTTGTGTGTGTTATTATTATTATTTGACCTAAACACTCCAGACCATGTGGATCAGATTTTACCAGTGATTTCACCCTGTTTTTAAAATGTTAGCTTAGCTAACATCAGATTTGGGCTTGTCTCCTCATTTCAGGGCGGGATAATACCCTGGTCTGGTGTAGCTAACTGTCATTTAGACCGTGCTATTAGCTTGTGTAGCCAGGTTAGCATGCTTCTTTAAGCAAACCCTTTAAATCCATTAGCAATGTGGTAAGGTTGCATTGCTCACTTTTCTGCAAAGGTGATGATTTTGCTGGAGCTTTGAGGGCCCTTAAGTTCACAGCTAATTCCATATCGTGCTCTTCTCCAAGGAGACATGAAGGTTTCTTAGCATGGCTGTTGGTCCGCCAGGCTGAACGCAGGGTGTTGATGGCGTTAGTGGGTGTGAACTGGCCCCCTCAGCATACGTCTACCAGTCAGCTCCTATTCGTCTCATTAGAGCTGCCACTGGACTGGACCTACGGTGAGGACGACACCACCTACACACACAAAAGTGTAAGTGAATGCATTCGGCTACTTTAGGTTGCACCCATTGCTGACACTGATGTGCAAATGCACACACACACAGACACACATACAGCTTGTCTAGTCCCTGTAGAAGAGGGAAGTACTGCCAAAAGAATAAGACTCTCTGGAGCAGATAAACAACATGAACCTATTGGCACCAAGCCTAATAATGTAATGCAAGGCTTGGGCTAGATGGGGTGTAAAGCCCCCCCTCCAGGCATTGAGCTGTGGAGCAGTGGAGCTATTTTCTCTAGAATGACGGTGGTATGAGTTTAATGGGACGTTGGTGGGGTGGAGGTGATCAGTTACTCCAACAAAAGGAGGATAAACTCTTTTTTGTATGAATATGAATAAGCAGGTGTCCCATTACTTTTGTCCATATAGCGTAACCATATAGCTGATGGTTCTATCAGAGTGCCACTTCTACAGCCTTGTACACATCTCCATGGACGCATGTCTGCAAATGTGTGTAACCGGTGTATGTGTGTGTGTGTGCGTGTGTGTGTGTGTGATTAATGTGCGCTGTCCTGTGAGAAGTGTTCCGACTCTTTCATCAGAGCAAAACTGCGCTCCACAGTTCTGCTGCAGATAACACAGCCATCACACTGTCGCCACGCGGGCAGATAAAACACACGCACACACACACACACACACACACTTCACAGCCCATGCATCACCATTAGGTGGACCTGGGGGTGACCCCAGGAAGAGGAAGACACTACACAGCATGGAATAGGGGAACGAAAGGGGAGGCCATTCCACCACTCACAACAAGCAAGAAGAAGACAAGGGAATGAGACAAGTTCCAGTAGCTCAGGCTGGAGGCCCCGAACACTGCAGTTCAGCTGGGATACCCTCTGACTTGGAACAGTGGCTCCAGTTGGTTGCCCCAAACTTCTTTAATAGCCCCAAGGTCTGTTCAGGTACTTCCACACGATCAAATGGTAAATCAACAGAAATCTGGCGTCCTGTAGCCGCCCACATCAGATTCAACACCCTGACGTTGGCATACAAAGCCAAAACTGGACCTGCACCTCCCTAGCTGATGGCATTGGTCAAAGCTTGATCTGCACTAAGAGCTCTTTGGAGCTATGGTTAGAGCTTGGCTTGACTCACCATTCACCATCCAAGACTCTTCTCTGTCCTGGGGCCCGAGGTGATGGAATGAACTGGTGGTGAACTGGCGGTCTGGACAGCTGGTGGTCTGTCCATATTCCTGTCTGTATTCCTGTATTCCGAGGTGATGGAATGAACTGGTGGTGAACTAGTGGTCTGGACAGCCACATTCCTATGCTGAAGCACAAGCACACTCATTAAACGGTGTATGTCTGTGTATGAGAAGTGAGGTGAAGATGGCAAGGGGTGGGATCTACATATTAGGCAGCAAGTGAACAGCCAGGTGATGGAAACAGGACGAAAGCATAAGAATCGGAGCCACTTTGAGCAAAAACCAAATTCTGATGGAGACGATTCGGTCAGAACATCTCCAAAACATCAGGGGTGTTCCCGATATTCAGTGGTCAGTACCTACCAAAGGGTCATGGACACCCAAGGCTTCTTGTTTAGATCCACTGAGGCCTCATCTCCCAAATTACAAGACTTAAAGGATCTGCTGCTAATGTCTGCTAAGGTCTCTGGAGCAGATATTGGACATATTGGGGACTGTTGGCTCTGTGCTGCCTGCTAGTAGAGGGGTGTAAAGCCCCCCAGCAGCATTGAGCTGTGGAGCAGTGGAAGAACTGTGATCTCTGGAGTGATGGTTGGTGGTGCTCCATCCAATACTTCTGGATGGGATGCGTTGGGAGCTGGGGATGATGAGGTGGGGTGGTGATCATCATCATCATCATCATTATCATCCAACAACCTGAGCTCACTAACGCGCCTGTCGCTGAATGCAATCAAACCCTCGCAGCAATGCTTTCCTAAAATCTAGTAGAAAGCCTTCTTCTCTGGACAGTAGAGACAGTTACTCCAACCAAAGCAACACCCTTGATTTTAGAAGAAAGAATAAATGAACAGGTGGGTGTCCAAATACTTTTGTCCATATAGCGTGTGTGTGTGTATGTGGTTAGAAAGCCCATGCTGAGAGGAGAATGTGGCGACTACTGTGCAGTAAGCCTGGAGAAGATACCATACCGTCTGCCATGTGAAACACACACTTTTTGCAGAAACACAGGAACTGAGGCGGTCTGTGATGTGGTTTAATGTGGGATTATATGCTCTATGGAGTTCATGCCAGTGTGTGTGTGTGTGTGTGTGTGTGTATGTGCGCATGCTTGGGTTAGTACAGCATCTTTAGGAGACGTCCCACAGGGGCCTGTCATGTAGCAGACAGAGGAAAGACAGGCCGAGTGTGACAGCGAGTGTATGTCAGCTTTAGGAGCTGTCCTGGAGGGAGCAGACAGGCTGTGTGTGTATGTGTGTGTGTGTGTGTGTCTGTGTGTGTGTGTGTATGTGTGTGTGGCAGATGAGAGCGACAGGCTGTATTTGTGAGGATATAGCGCCCTTCATCTGCTAACATAATCATCCAGCTTCTGCTCAGCTTCAACAGCGATCGCTCAGTGATGGAGAGCGCTGTAGAAGCGTGCAGGTGATGAGAGGCTCCGTTTGAGGGTGTTACTTTATCCCACAGTAAGTTCGTACGGAAGTGCGGAAAACTGCAGAACGATTGGAAAACAGTGTTTATCTTGGAATAGTTGAATAATGAGGAGTTTGGTACATGGCAGTGACAAACCATGAACCTCACACACTGCTGTTCCTCCTTCAGAAGAACATCCAGCAGAACCAAAACAGCTACTTTGGGAGAACATGGAAGGGAGGCTGAAGGTTAGGCTAAAAAAGGCTAAAATGCTAACGTTAGCTGATCAGGAGAAGGGCTGACCAGAGGAAGAGCCACTGTGTGTATGGCCAGGGGGCCAGGGGAGAGCTGATGAAGTAAGCAGCTGCTAGGAGGGTGCAAGGCTAAAAGCTAACCCTTTGGTGGGTGCAAGGCTAAAAGCTAACCAACCCTTTGGTGGGGGGAAGAGGTAAAATCTAACCCTTTGATGGGGGGAAGGGGTAAAAGCTAACCTATTGGTGGGGGGAAAGGGGTAAAATCTAACCCTTTGATGGGGGAAGGGGTAAAAGCTAAGCTATTGGTGGGGGGGAAGGGGTAAAATCTAACCCTTTGATGGGGGAAAGGGGTAAAATCTAACCCTTTGATGGGAGGAAGGGGTAAAAGCTAACCCTTTGGTGGGGTGCAAGGCTAAAAGCTAACCCTTTGGTGGGAGGGAAGGGGTAAAAGCTAACCCTTTGGTGGGGGGGAGGGGTAGAATCTAACCCTTTGGTGGGGGGAAGGGGTAGAATCTAACCCTTTGGTGGGGGGAAGGGGTAAAAGCTATCCCCTGGGCCCTACTACAGCCTCTTTAGCTAGTTAACTGCACACTGTCACAACTGGACACTGAGGGGACCCAGAGAAGACAGCAACACTACCTGCTAAGACTTGGGAATGATTAAAAAAGTAGAATTACAGACTGTGACCGAGATGGATCCCCGAAATCCCACCCTCTAATAACTCAAGTGGGAGATGAGGTGGGGTAGGGTCATCTAACCACCTGACCTCTTTTTGCTGAATGCAACTAAATCTTCACAGCAATGCTTCTTCCCTGGACAGTAGAGACAGCTACTCCAGCAAAAGCAGGATAAACGTTTTTAATACCCTTGACTTCAGAAGAAACAATATATGAGCAGGTGTCCCAATACTTTTGTCCAAATCTTTTGTGTCTCTCTCTCTCTCTCTTGCTCTCTCTGTGGAGATTGCTTTACCGTGTGTAGAGCTACAGTAGAGACTAAATCATGTCCTCAGTCATCACCAGCTTCAGGACCACACACACACACACACACACACACACACACAGTGTGAACTTGATGAAGAGTAGCTGAAAGCAGCCTCACACACAAACAAACTCCCACGCGGGAACACAGGGTGCCAATCTCCTGCACAAACACACGGGAACAGATCAGCGCTCAAAGACACGCCATTCCCACAAACGTCTGACGTCACTCTCTTGCTGGCCTTTTTGTGAGGCCCCCTCTGACTTTCACTCTGCACACACACACACACACACAGATGTCAGTATTCCTGTACTTATGGGGTATTTCCACGTCCTTCTGTATGACTGTCCACACAAAGTGTTTAACTTCAAGGCCCCTTTATGTACAAAAATGAATATGTCTGTTTCTAACGTCGTAGCCGTCGCTGCCCACATACTTCTATGCATCCTTCACATTGGTAAGGATGTTCAGCAACACTACTGTCCACTAGAGGGCAGTTTTATAATGTACTTACTACAAATTGTAGCACACTGAGATGCTGGAGCTGTCGTCTTGCTGCTTTCACGCGATCACTCAGGTTTGTGGACGGTGGAGCAGATAGATGCAGGTGTTTTCAGGGAGCTCCCATGTCTGTGTTACCTTCTGGCTCCCTCCTTTTAATTAGGCTGTTATAGTCAGACCGGCCAGAGTCGTCAGACACACTCTGATACTGCTCAACATTCTCTGCTTTCTATAAAATCCTCTCAGAACTAACTCTCTCTTTTTACCTTGTCCGAGTAAATGGCCATCCAGCCCGACCTGCTGGAAGACACCTCGCTGAGGTCCCCTCTAACTGCGTCAGACCAGCTGCCACCTACCGGTCCAATGATTAATATATTATGATTATGATCAGAGCAGTTCAACAGTATCGATGGTTTGGTAATTTTTATCAATAATGATTAAATAGTTCTGACCAGAGGAGGACGGGTCGGATTCCCCTTGTGAGTCTTGGTTCCTCCCAAGGTTTCTTCCTCCAGCTCTGAGGGAGGTTCTCCTTGCCACTGTCGCCGTTGGCTGCTCACTGGGGGTCTTGGATCCTTCATGTTTCCTTATTACGTTATTTCTTTTTTGTCTCTGTCTTTTACTAATGACTAATTATGTAAATCTGCTTTGTGACGACAACAGTTGTAAACAGCTATACAAATAAATGTGACTTTGACCTGACCTGTTGCATTAGGTGTGTAGGGCGTGATCCTAGGGCTAGGGTTAGCGTAGGTGGGGCTTTATTTGGTCAGGCCGCTCCATGACCACCCACTTTAAGGCCGCCTTTAATTGTTGCATTTTGAAAATGAGGCATCATTAAAAGCAATGACTGCTATTAAATCAGCGTTAGTGATTAGAGTGCATAAGTCAATGTGTGTGTGTGTGTGTGTGTGTGTGTGTGTGTGTGTAGCATGGTGGAGCAGGGCAGTGAGTGGCAGCACTTGTCCAGATGTACAAGTGCCTAAACAAACAGCTAGTTAGGATCTCTCTCTCTCTTTCTCTCTCCCTCGCTCGCTCTCTCTGTCTGTCCCGAAACACCACTGAGACCACTGGTAGATTGCAACCACCTGCACTGCCCCCTCGCCATCCCACCTCACCCCCCTTCCAAACATTAGAATCATGAACGAAATTCATTTATGTGTTGCGATAATTGTCCCTAATTGTTTCTTTGAAGGGAAGCACAGAGGCGGTCAGCATCTGGCCCACATCTGGCCAACATCCAGCCCACGGTCCAGCGGCAGCACTAATGGAGAGCCTCTGGGAGAGTGTGTCTGGGCCCAGCGGGAATCCACAGTCCCGCTAATCCACTCCACACCGCCCTCCAAGCCGAGACAGAGGGGAGCACCGCTGGCCTCCCCTGAGCTGAGGCTGGGGTTGACTTGCTGCCGAAACGTGGAGTTTGGATCGTACACTATATGTCCAAATGTTTGTGGACACCTCTTCCAAACACCTCTGTCCAAAAGCACACAGCTTGTCTAGTCCCTGTAGAGAAATACTGCCAATAGAATAGGACTCTCTGGAGCAGATAATCATGAAGCTATTGGCTATTGGGTATAAAGGCCCCAGCATTGAGCTGTAGAGCAGTGGAAGAACTGTTCTCTTTCTAATGATGGATGGTCCTCCCTCCAAAACTTTTGAGATGAGTTGGGGAGTTGGGGATGAGTGCAATCAAATGCTCTCTTTTTAATACCATTGATTTCAGAAGAAATAATGGACAAGCAGGTGTCCCAATACTTTTGTCCATACAGTGTATTATGTATATAGGATAATCAACTTGCTTAAGGAAGAGTCAAAGTCAAAGCTTTCCAAATTATTATTTATACAAACACAAAGATCAGATTAGATCAGATTGGATCGGGGGTCAGGACATCCCTTTGCCATACCACTCTCCTTGAGTCCAGACCTCAACGTCACTGAATGTGCTTGGGGTGACTTGGAAGGTGAGAGGCAGAAAATGCTCCGACATTTTAAACTGAGGTGTTGAAAAAACTCACTCCCACCACCATGTTTAACAGATGCATGGTGTGTTTTGCAGCTTGGGCAAGACGTGTGGAAGAAGCCCTGAGAGTGAGACTCCTGAAAAGAACGGACGCTGTAATAAAGGTAAAGGTGGACGATCTGAACACTCCAACATCTGGATGTTATATTCGGTTGAGTGATTTTATGTTAAAGAAAATGAGTAATGCTGATTGTTTTGGCTTTTTTTGACCAGGAATGATATGAATAAATAAATAAATAAATTCATCACTCACTGTGACCTGACCTGAGTGTCGGGAAGTGTGAAGATGAGCAGCGTGCCCTCTCTGTGAAACCACGGGGCCTCTAATCCACCATCCGTGGTTCTTTGAGCTGGGACAGGGGGGCGTGTTGACCCGGTCAGATGATAAACGGTGCGCTCAGCAGGAAACTGAGGTGCTAATGGGCTGCTCTGAGCCAGAATGGTGCTGTTTCTCCATAGGGAACGAGTGTCTGGACCTGCAGTTCTGGAGTCTGGAATGTACGGCAGCCTGGAGTTTCCCTGCCTGATATACATTCCATATGAGAGCTGGCACACACACACACACACACACACACACACACGCACACACACACACACACACGCACACACACACACACGCACACACACGCACACACACGCACACACACACACAGGTATATGAATTTGCACCCAAAACACTCAACATGCTCAAACCTGCAACAGAGCAAAGCACACCACTGACTTTCATATTTAATTATATATTCACACACAGTCTCACACACACACACACACACACACACACACACACCAACAGAGGCAGTGCGCCATTAAAACAAACATGAACACCTACCAAAACAAGCACACGTGAGACCCTTTTCCGCCCTCAGCCAATCACGCATTAGAACAACACTGCGTAACAGGGTGGTATTCAGCAGAGTTTATTTCCACTGTTGCTGAAACTCCGCGACGTCTCTCTTCGCTCAGCTTGGGAGTCAGTCAACACCTCATCCACCCCAGACACTCACTCTCTCTCTCTCTCTTCTGGAGTCCTGCTGTAGCTGCTGCTGTGAACCCACTTCACTCACGTCTTAATATCATGGCAGTAGGGCCAAAGACAGAACCACCACTCCAGTTATTCCTTCATTCGGATTTTGAGGGGGAAAAGCTTATAGTCTGTTTGTTGGACATGATGTGCATTGAAGTTTGCAGAATGTGAGCCCCCTACCCTATGCCTCCGTCTCCTTATCTGCCTCTGCATGGCCAACAAGTAGACTGGCCTACCGGGAATTCTCCTAGTAATCCAGATGGTCCAGACAGTCAATCCCTTTTCAGGAATATGCTTGATCCATGTCTGAGCCAAGCCGTGGATGAAAGCATCAGATACTGTCTTCCAGAGTCTATTCCTTGTTAAAACATTAGCATGAGGGTCAGGCACAGGGCAGCACAGACAAAACCTGTCCAAATCCTAAATCCATGGAAGCTAGATGACTGTCTGAGGATAAAAGCGGTTATGCTTTTCAGGACATCCCACCACAGTACAGTTACAGTGTAAAACATGCTCATCCACACACACACACACACTTATACAGTACAACACTGCTTATCGAAGGGTCTGGTGTTACTTAGGCCTGCGCCTGGCCCAGCTGGAGCTGTTGTTCCTGAAAAGAGGATGGAGCCAATTCCCCAACGTGCTTCTAATCATGTTCAAACCCGGACCCCACTTCAGAACAGAGAACAAAGACCGCCGCTCAAACCCAAGAGTGGAAAACGGGGCAAAATCCAAAACACCTTTCCCTGCTTTACCTTGGGATTCCACACCAGTCGCCACACAGGTGGCCATATAAAAGCGTGCAGCTTCTCTGTAGAGCTCTAATTATGACTACAGTATTTATACAGTACTTAAAAGGCTTCCTAAAATACACAGCATGGACAAAAGTATTGGGACACCTGCTCACGGGGATTAAAAAAAGAGGTTCTCCTGCTTTTCTTGGAGCACCATCCATCATTTCAGAGAACACAGTTTCTTCCACTGCTCCACAGCTCAATCCTAAGGCCTTTATACCACTATAGCCCACGCCTGGCATTAGGCAGCATGGTGCCAATAGGCTCCAGGGAGTCCTATTCTATTGGCAGTGCTACTTATTCTCTGCAGGGACTAGATAAGCTGTGTCAGCAATGGGTGCAACCTAAAGCAGTATAGTGTATTTTATGGAAAAGAAACAGAATAAATAAAAAAATAAAAAAATAAATTAGGTCATATAAAATTATATTTCAATGATTTTTACATAAATAAATACAAATACAAAATAAACTATAATAAAATACAGTTAAAATTTCAAAAAGAGTAAAAACAATTAAGTGAATTTTAAATAAAAAATAAAATAAAATGATTTTAATAAAACTATTTATATTAGACATAAAATAAAAAATACAAATAAATAAATAAATAGAATAATTATATAAATAATAGGGGAAAATAGCATGTATGTATACAAAATAATCTACAAAGTAATAGAATAGTCCTCAGTAGAAAATTGTAAGCTGACTGGATGCTTGAAAGTATGTCTTCCATTCACAAGTATAAACACTGCTGCGTACAGGCTAAACGCAACCCTACCACTGCTTCTTGTTCTTGGGACAGAGCTCCAGACTCACTGTTTTTTTTTTTTTCCAAACTGATATGACAACAACATGAGCTAGCATTAAGACAGATCGGGCCCCAGCTGAGAACTGAGGAGCGGAGGGGCTACTGAATCTCCTGCGCCGCTTTGAAGACAGGGAACTATTTTGGAAATCTGTTAAATGAGCAGTAATCCCAAACAAATGGTCCTCAGTGCGCTCCTCCTGTGGCGCTCCGTGGGCCCGGAGAGCACATGAAAAGGACGGGCCGGCCTCCATGTGTAAGTTATGGCTTTTCAGCAGCTTTGAAACAAGGCCTTTACAGCTTCATTTGAAACATGCTTGTGTTACTGTCCGGAGCGACACAGCCGGAGATTTATTGGGAATGAAACGTCTCTGCTGACTGTCGTAAATCACTGAACGGCTTTCTCTTGTTATGGTGGAGAATGCCCGCTTAACCCCGCCGTTCCCAATGCAAGCGGAATGCAAATGTAAACAAATATCATCATAAATCAGTCCGTAAATATTACCCACTGCGCTGACTGTGTCACGCTGAAGGAATGCTCCAGCCACGGTTCTGAATTTCTCTGGACTGTCTCACCAAGTGGCACAGCGGTGGCCTTAGTGGTTAGAGTGGTTTATTGATCTCAAGGTTGTGGGTTCGATAGTCAGGCCATCTAAGCTGCCACTGTTGGGCCTATATTAAGCTCTTGGTTCCAGGGGGGCCAAAGCATGGCTGACCCTGGGGTCTTGGGTACATGGTGCAAGGGGGTCCTAAGCGCCTGTGATGGACAGGGACCCTACAAATGTATTAATAGAGTATTTAAGCAGAATATTTATGGAGGTTCTTCCGGAGGTTCTTCAGTTTAAAACTGTGGAGGAACCACAGAAGAAGACAAAGGTTCCTTGAAGGTTCCTCAAAGCCCCTTAAGAGGTTCCTCCACAGTTTTAAACTGTAGAACCTCCAGAAGTTCCTCAAGGTTTAGTAGTTTTAACAGTGTGAGGCCAGTAATATCTTTTCATGGGGCCCAGGATCCCTGGCAGCGCCCCTGCTTAGGTAAATACCTATGTGTATTTTGATGTTTTAGCATGGGGGCCGAATCGCTTCTCTCGCCAGTGTCCAGTGTCCAGCACAATTTAGTAATTGCCTGACTCCAGCACACCAGCAAACCCTGTGAAGCTACATCAGGTGTGTCTGAGCAGGAAAATCCCCAAACTGCAAGAATCAGGTCCTCCAGGACTAGAATCCCCTTATCTCTCAATTAAAGCAACATTATGTAGCTATTTTACCTTAAATCAGCAGCTTCAGGATCATGCTGATGCTCCACCGACTGTAACAGGAAGAACGGCGTCTCCGTCATTCCCACTCCATGCTGGAACGCTGCTCCTGCACTGTGGAGCTTTGGTGGTGGAGCTGCGGGACATTACCTCTCTCCAGAACTGCTGTGTAACTGTGTAGTCACATTAGTGTTAAATCCATGTAAAATCACTCTACCGTCTCAGCCCACATGCTTCTTCACCTTCAGATGCTGTCCACCTGTCCAGGAGGGGGGCGCTCAAAGTGTAATTTGTATTTACTGCTGTGGTGTGAAAGTAGATTTTACTCCACAACTGTAGGGGGAGCCCAGGAGCAAGAAATACCAATGTCAGCAACCCCAGCTCAACACCTACCCACAATACAAGCCAATACAATATCGTCAATGTCACGCAAAAACCTTGTATCTCCAAAAAGGCAAAAAACACCTATTTAACTTTCAATGGAAGTCATTGGAAGAGTCATTTTGGAGCATTTCTATTGGTCCGTTCATCATGCAAATTTAATACAGTGTAAAGAACAACTGCCAGATTTGTAATATGTCAAAAAAAAAAAAAAAGTGGCAAACGCCAAAAATGGAGATGCAAGGTTTACATCAGGTTACATCCTTACTGTACCTACCTACAGCTGCCAATACAGCACGATGGGTCAGTACCGCAACAGGCAATCCTCTGTAACTCCTTAACCTCTCTCTGCCTTCTCTCTCTCCCTCACACAGACTACACCCCAGCGTCTGCACCTGTGCTCCGTGCTGATAACCAGCAGTCCACTGAATCTTAATGGAGCCTGTAAAGAGTGGCTGTGGCTCAAACGGCCATGAAGCAGGATTACAAACACACACACACACACACACACATGCGCGTGCAGTCACACACACAAGCACATATGCTGACATACGGACACTCAAGTAGCAGGCCCATTTGGGAATTCACATACACACATTCGTACACGTATCCATACACACACACACACACACACACACACACACACGCTGTGCCTTTCTTAAACCGTCTCAGTGGCTTATTTTGCCTACATGCTGGAGTGGCATTAAGATGCTATCAGCTCCAACACAACACGCTTCAGCAGTGTCACAGAGGGCCAGGCAAACACGGGTAGCCCTCACACACACACACACTTATACACACACACACACACACACGCAAAATCACATTTGTCAAATGTAATCAATCATTCAAGTCATGTTTAGCATCTGAAGTTTGCTTCTTTAGGTTTACACTCGAGCTAAAAGGCTAACATACTGTAGCCACCAAGCTAGCAAGGTCAAGTACAGCAGCTACCGCTCAAGGAGGCTCATTTACATGGTTTTAGACACCCTGCTCCCTGTAAAAAGGAAAGTAACATAGCTAAAAACAATAGTAGCGTCCTAGCAGCCATGTTTTTATGGTGCTAACAGGCTAATGTAGCTGACAAGCTAGCAAGGTCAAGTACTGCAGCTACCGCTGTGTAAACTGTGTGTCTAAACCATCACACACTTGCTTTAACCCACAGAAGGTTGTTAAGTAATCTCAAGGAGGCTCATTTACATGGTTTTGGACACCCTTATATCTATAAACATGAATGTAGCATAGCTAAAAACAGTACTAGCGTCCTAGCAGCCATGTTTTCATGGTGCTAACAGGCTAATGTAGCTGACAAACCAGCAAAGTCATGTGGATCAGTCACCAGTGTGTGGTTTTGGACACCCTGCTCTCTATAAAAATTAACGTAGCATAGCCAAAAACTGTACTAGCATCATAGCAGGCTTGTTTTCATGGTGCTACCAGGCTAAACCATCACACACTTGCTTTAACCCACAGAAGGTTGTTAAATAATCTCAAGGAGGCTCATTTACATGGTTTTGGAGACCCTGCTCTCTGTAAACATGAATGTAGCATAGCTAAAAACAGTACTAGCGTCCTAGCAGCCATGTTTTCATGGTGCTACCAGGCTAATGCAGCTGACAAGCTAGCAAGCAGCCATGTTTTCTTGGTGCTAATAGGCTAATGTAGCTGACAAGCTAGCAAGGTCAAGTACAGCAGCTACCGCTGTGTAAACTATGTGTCTAAACCATCACATACTTGCCTCAACACACCTAAAGTTGTTAAGTAATCTCAAGGACACTCACTTATGTGGTTTTAGACACCCTTCTATCTATAAAAATGAATGTAGCATAGCTAGAAACAGTAGTAGTGTCCTAGCAGCCATGTTTTCATGGTGCTTCAGGCTAATGTAGCTGACAAACTAGCAAGGTCAAGTGGAGCATTCACCAATGTGTGTCTTAACCATCACATTTTTGCCTCAACACACCTAAAGTTGTTCAGTAATCTCAAGGAGGCTCATTTACATGGTTTTGGAGACCCTGCTCCCTGTAAAAAGGAAAGTAACATAGCTAAAAACAATAGTAGCGTCCTAACAGCCATGTTTTCATGGCGCTACCAGGCTAAACCATCACACACTTGCTTTAACCCACAGAAGGTTGTTCAGTAATCTCAAAGAGACTCACTTATATGGTTTTGGACACCCTGCTCTCTGTAAAAATTAACGTAGCATAGCTAGAAACAGTAGTAGCGTCCTAGCAGACATGTTTTCATGGTGCTTCAGGCTAATGTAGCTGACAAACCAGCAAGGTCAAGTACAGCAGCTACCGCTGTGTGTCTAAACCATCACACACTTGCCTCAACACACCTAAAGTTGTTAGGTAATCTCAAAGAGACTCACTTATATGGTTTTGGACACCCTTATATCTATAAAAATGAATGTAGCATAGCTAGAAACAGTAGTAGTGTCCTAGCAGCCATGTTTTCATGGTGCTACCAGGCTAAACCATCACACTCTTGCTTTAACCCACAGAAGGTTGTTAAATAATCTCAAGGAGGCTCATTTACATGGTTTTGGAGACCCTGCTCCCTGTAAACATGAATGTAGCATAGCTAAAAACAGTACTAGCGTCCTAGCAGCCATGTTTTCATGGTGCTACCAGGCTAATGCAGTTGACAAGCTAGCAAGGTCAAGTACTGCAGCTACCGCTGTGTGAACTATGTGTCTAAACCATCACATACTTGCCTCAACACACCTAAAGTTGTTAAATAATCTCAAAGAGACTCACTTATATGGTTTTGGACACCCTTCTATCTATAAAAATGAATGTAGCATAGCTAAAAACAGTAGTAGCGTCCTAGCAGACATGTTTTCATGGTGCTTCCAGGCTAATGCAGTTGACAAGCTAGCAAGGTCAAGTACAGCAGCTACCGCTGTGTGAACTATGACTCCACCAAGACCGATGCTAGCAGCAGATCCTTTAAGTCCAGTAGGTTGTGAGGTGCCCAGGACTGCTGCCGGTTTACTGGTTGTCCTTTCTTGGAGCTCTTTCGCTAGCTACTGAGCACTGCATACCAGAAGAAGTTTAGGAGTGATACAAGCCTTGGTAGGCCTCATGACGGGACACAAAGAAAATGGGTGTTTTCCTCCTCCCTCCAGCTTCCTGAAGCTCATTCATTCATTCATTCCTACCATAAACCAGACCTGGACTCCAGCAGGCCTTCTACTGCTGTGTGAGTCCTTATCTCCACTGTAATGCTTTACAGAGTTCCTTTCATTTGTTCCCTTTGATTCAGTTTAGATTGCGATCGGTGCGGTCGAGTCAGCGCGACTCAGCACAATGGAATACAACTGCAGACAATGGCAGCGTCCTGCTCATCAAATGAATCGCTTTTCATGGAGATGAGCTCGGCGAGGTTGTGTCGTCAGTGCGAGAGGAAGAAGGATCTCTTTCTTGTGTGATCTGTGAAGCTGCAGTGTTGTGAATAAACCCCCATTGCCACACTCCTCATGCTCCAGGCGGAGATAAAAGGGCCTGCTGGTGTTTATGTAGAGCGTGTAAGGGATAGCATGTTTGAGAATGCATTCTGCACCGGCGAAAAACTTCTGAGATTCAACTCATGCTTCATTTGCTCCTTACGATCGAACTGATCTGCTTTCCAGGCTTCTCCGAGAACGAGCCGACAAAAGCCTTATTCAGGCCTCCAGAGAGCTTTCTCATGTGGTCAACATCAGGACATCAAATAACCCTCTGCTACCACCTCCCTTCGTCTCTCGGGCGGGACGTTTTGCCCGAGTTTCAAGCGATGGTTTACCAAATGACACAGTTTTCCCCTTAGCCCAGATGTAGCTGATCAGAGAAGACATCTCAGGTCTCTGGACAGTGCATGTCCAAATGTTTGTGGACACCCCTCCAACTCATTGCTGCTCACACAGATGTACAAAGAGCTTGTGTAGTCCCTGTAGAGAAGTAAAGCCCCTGGAATAGGACCCTCCAGAACAGATAAACATGCCTAATGCCAGGCGTGGGCTAGTAGAGGGGTGTAAAGCGCCCGCCCCCCCCCCCCCCCCCCCCCATTAGCATTGAGCTGTGGAAGAACTGTGTTCTCTGGAATGATGGATGACTGTGCTCCATCCAACGCTTTTGCAATGAGTTGGGTAGTTGGGGATGATGAGGTGGGGTGGTGATCATCTAACATGCTAACCTCTAACACTAACGCTCTTGTCAACGAATGCAGTCAAATCCTCACAGCAATGCTCCACCTCCAAAATCTAGTGGAAAGCCTTCTTCTCTGGACAGTAGAGAGAGTTACTCCAACAAAAGCAGGATCAGCTCTTTAAAATCCCCTTGATTTCAGAACAAACTATTAATGAGCAGGTGTCCCAATACTTTTGTCCAACAGCAACAGCGTTTAATCTTCCGAAAAAGGCATTGCATTACTAGATGCTGGAACACTGCTCTGAGGATTTGACTGCATTCAGCCACGAGAGCATTTGTGAAGTCATGGAATGCCATCACACAGCTGCTGCTAGACTGTAGTCAAAGCTACGATGTTGGAGAAAATGGTGTTGTTCATACTGGAGAGCAGCTCATCACCTCCAGACTCTGCTAGTTATGGGAATATGGGTTGCTACGGGAACCAGGCCTCATGACCACAGCTTTTCCCATACCCGTGTCCGCAGAAGAGGAGCTCAAACTCGGCAAGCGACGAAGCGAATGTTGGGGAAGCAAAAGGGGATCCACTCTAGGCTAAATGATAACACTAGCCAATGCTAACTTTTACCATCACTCCTCTCCATCGTCCGCTCCCTCGGAAACACACTGGAAAACTACCCCAGCTGAACCAAACTGGAGCTAAACTCACATCCGGAGGCAAAGCATCGGCTTACCGCTTTCCCAGGAAGACCCCAGAAAGACAAACCCGGGGAGGTGAGCGAGTGGGGGGCGAGGCTAAAAGCTAACCGGCTGCAATCTCTTCAGCTTGCTAACAGCACATCGCACTGAGAGGACACAATGAGAGGACAGCAGCAGCACTACCCTGTAATGTAGTGTAAACTATTTTACACTGATATGTGTGTCCTGTGAGCCGCTGCAGTGCCCTAAACCAGCCAATCAGAGCTGAGCGTATTGTTTTTTCCCCACGTTTCAGTCTGAGGTAAAATAACAGGGTGGTAAATAGGCTTTGTTAAATAACATCTGAGCTTTTTCCACCCTAAATAAAGTCACACACTTATTGTTTATACATCAAACAGTAAATCCATTCAATGGCACCTTTAAGGTCAAATTGCTACATAATGCTACTTTAATCAGAAGGAGCTGAAACGGCTCATTAGAAGAGACTTGCAAGACTACAGAAGCACAGTTCAGACCCTGGACATGTCCTGTCTGACTGACTCATCCCAGAGCGAGGTTAAAATTGTGAAACTCCCCAAAGTTGCGTTTAAAAAGTTCCAGAGGAGCCTTCTCGAGCAACCTGAGCGCGAAGCTTACGCAAGCTCCCACAAAATCCTCCCCAGCGCTCACACTGACAGGTCGCTATCTGCATAAAGCGCTGCATGGTTTGATGACTCAGTGTGAGTAATCTCAAAGCCTCTGATGTTTGGTGCCTGCTCTTAAGCTGGTGTCTGTTTTACTCGTTCCGTCCCTCAGCTCCGACTCCAAGTCTATTGTCTGTCTCCCGGCATGAAGTCTGAGGGGGGTTTGGACCAGGAGGGGGGCTTTCAACAAGCCTCACGGTTCAAGAGCACAGGCCGCAAGCCAAGATTGTGTGGGAAAGATACTCTGTAGGATGTGTTTGCTTCTTCTAAATTGCTGCTGGATGATCTAATAGCACGTAGATCCATCAGAAGAAGGCCTCATATTGTATATTTTTATATTTGTATATAATTCGTATTGATAGTCCATCAGCTCCACAGCTTCCCATATAGGAGCACTGTGTAGTTCTATAATCCCAGACTGCCTCATTTCACCCTGTTCTTCAATGCTCAGGACCCCCACAGGACTGACCACCACAGATCACATGGTGTTTGGGTGGTGGGTCAGTCATTCTCAGCTCTCCAGTTACAGTAACAGACATGCCGGAGGTGAGTGTGTGTTTTAGTAGTGTGTGTTGGAGACGCCTACCTACCTAGTTGGTCCAGCTTGTAGATGTAAAGTTTAGTGTTGGTCATCCTCCAGTCCTTCTTCATCAGTGCTCACCGGATACTGCTGCCCACCGGACGCTGCTGGCTGGATATTGCTGGTTGGTGGACTGTTCTCAGTCCAGCAGTGACGCTCAGGTGTTTATATAACATCAGTAGCCAGAACCTGAGGGAGCACAATTGGCCTTGCTCTCTCCGGGTGGGTAGATGCCTCTCTCGCTCCCCATATCACTGCAGCATGGGCGTCTGCTAGCCCATACATCAGAGCTGGGTACCCCGCTCCTGCTCCAAG